>NW_010192862.1:23427-42717 GCF_000695765.1 Mesitornis unicolor | reverse complement strand
GGTGCTCGGTGCTGTCAGAGGAGCTGTGGATGTCCCGCTCTGGGGGGTCACCAGGGCCAGCTCGGACAGTGCTTTGAGCAGCCTGGGCTGCAGACAAGTTCCTGCCATGGCAGGCGTGGAACTGGGGGAGCTTTAAAGGTCACTTCCAGCCTAAATCAACCCATGAGTCCGTCAGGTATCCACACTGCAAAGCAGTTACTTTGAATTCCCATCGTGGTCAGTGAAGATGTTGGCTACAACGGCTGCCCTTGGGTCCTTTGGTCGTACGAACAGCATCCACTTCACAGAATCACAGATCTGGAAGGGACCTCACAGCCCCCCATCCAACCCCTGGACTGGCAGCTTAGGCTTTGCTCTGGGGTTGTGTGCACGACAGCTTTCAGTTACCTCATCTGTATGTAGTTTCTTAATTGTTTTGACCAGATAATCAACCTCAGTTGAAGCCACAACGCTTTCTCATATGTACTGAACTAGAAAACCTGGTGTGCTGAGCCGCCTGAACTGCTGCAGCCTCTGAACTCCGTGGGAGAGTCAGAGAGGAGTTGGATTATCGAAAAAGGGTACACACAGGCCAGCCAGTCTGAGTACCAGGACATTAGAAATGCTGATACAAAAACTGGTGATCAAAAAGCTAAAATTAGGACTATAACTCATTCTCGTCAGTGTACTTTAATGAAAAATAGTTCTTGTCAAGAAACATGACTTCATGCTAACAAGATACTGAGCTTGACTGGGAAAAATTGGGAAAGATACATATTCTGCAGAGTGATCAACTTAGTCCTACAAGATAAGTCGTTTAAAAAATAGTAGAGTAGCCTCAGCCCTCATGAACCAGGCAAGCGAGGTACTCAGCTCTTCCCTTTTCCACCATTTATTCCCTCTCTTAAACATTGTCTTAGAATCATTTAGGTTGGAAAAGACCTTTGAGATCATCGAGTCCAACTCCATCAACTTGCATCGCAGGTGATGCATGAAGCTTCCTTTGTCTGCCCTGCCGTGCAAGCCAGGTCTCTGCAGAAGATTGTCGCCTGCATGTCTGACAGTAGCTCAAGCCACAGAAATCACATCAGTCTGAGGATAAACAGCATATCAGTAAGAAACGTTAACTGCAGCACTCACAGATGCATTCAGTCCTTGTTCTTTGCTTTCTTTTCTAAGTCATTATACCCTGTTTTCAAATGCTTTCTGGAAATAGAGAGGTTGAGTGGAAATAGGTGCTGAGATTTCCCTCTTGGCCAGGGCTTTAAGAAGAGTTTTGATGAAGTGGCAGGCACTGAAACACAAGAACAAATTTCTGTTCTTCTGTGAAGAAATCGATTTTTGCCAGAAACAACATGCTGCAACCAAGACTCTGTTCTTGTTAGACTTCGAGCCCTCCAGGAGGAGTACTTCAGCAAATTGGCTCATTTAGACACAACAGCCAGAAGCAGGAGAGTAAAAAAAAGGGTTTTGTTCGAGGAAAGCCTCTGTATTGTAAACAGGATAAAAGGGGATGGAGAGTCACTTATCACTGTCTAATGTGTCCCCAGGTCATTCCTGTGTAGCACCCACTGGAGAAAAAGGATTTCATATTCACCGCTCCCTCAGAAACCCCAAGCCAACTGCGGGGATTTTCTCTATCAAGCGATCTACAGACACCCTGTGCGTTCAATGGCAGCGTCCAAACCCCCATGGGTGCATTCCCCACTGCTCTGGCTCATAGTTTAAAGCCTTGCAGCACCAAAGGGAAGGCTGCATCCTTGTAGGGTCTCTTTGTTTGCCTGCACCAGCCCGCTTTCCCCTCACAGCTACGGGACTCTGTTATCTCTCTGAAAAAAATAAGACCTTGATTCTCTATTTAAACCAAACCCTAAGAACATGTCTCTCCCTGTTCCTCTAAGCATGATCCCAACAAGGCACAGAAACTCTCTTTCCCCCTCTTCTCTCCCTCCCTTCCTCTCTTTTTGGGCTCAAAAAGTATTCCCCAGCAATTTGCATGCTTTCTTGATACTAATAACTGTGCCTTTAAAAACAAAGGAGTGCTGAACCCGAGGGCATGCCGCAGAGGCAAGACATCGAGATGAATGCTTGATGGAGACTCCGCTTAGCCCAGCTGCAGGCCATGGGGCTGCTGTCCCAGCTCTGACAGGCTCCCTTACACAAGCCAGACCTCACAGCACGCCTCTCAGCATTTCCAGGCTGTGGAAGTGGCGAAAACGAGAAGGGGAGACATGACAAGAATGTTGGAGACCCATCTATCAAATTTCTTGGGTGATGTGCTGGAGCCAGGTCTTCCTGGGCAGTAAGCTTTTTAAAGACACATTGCACCTTCCTTCTCATCTTCCCAAATTCAGAACGGTTCTGCGCTACTATTGCAGTCAGGTTTGAGTCGCAAGTGCTTGGATCAACATTCCCTCCTTCATAAATATACCAGGTAAGGGGATATGGCAAGGGTGGAGAAGGTCAGGCCAATGGAAAAAGTCGTGCAGCATCTCTACCATTTCACCAACTCACCCTTCTGCAATAGCGCCAGGTAAACATAAAAGAAATAGCAATAGAAATAATAGAAAAAATAGAAATAGAAATAGAAATAGAAATAGAAATAGAAATAGAAATAGAAATAGAAATAGAAATAGAAATAGAAATAGAAATAGAAATAGAAATAGAAATAGAAATAGAAATAGAAATAGAAATAGAAATAGAAATAGAAATAGAAATAGAAATAGAAATAGAATTTTTTTAAAAAACCACCCAGGGGTGAGAAGTGCTGCAGCGTACCCCAGCCTTAGGGATCTTTGAGACACAAATAGCTGGAGGTTTGGAGAATATCATGAGCAGGTATATTTGCCTCCTGCTTTTCTTCTTCCCTAGGCAACAGCCAGAGGTCACTGCTGGAGATGAAATGCCGACCTGGGTGGATTTTGGGTACAAGAACCACAGTGGGTGTGTTTGGTACCTCCATGCCTCCGCTGCACTGGATTGTTATACTATCACAGCAGTGACTGGACGTGGCTCAGTTCTCCATGCAGGACTGAGATCTGTGCGCTGTTTTGCTGCTGGTCACGTCTCGGTTTATCCTGATTGATGAAATTCAGAAATCAGCAACAGAAGAGTCTCCTCCAACAACGTCAGTGAGGCAGAAGAGGCAAGAAATGGCATTGCCTTCCCTCGTCAATGAGCAGCTGTAATCACAATAATCCTGCCAGGAAATGTAGCACCTCGCTTCCATTTGCCCAGCATCAGGAACTTGTTATGACCCTCAGCTGCCTGCTGCTGAGATGGCGATTCCCCTTGATCCCACTTCTCTGGGTCCAGGCCCTAAAGCCTCTGGCTTTGAAAAACTGGATTTATTTACTGGTCAGCCCTGTTTGACACATAAATGTGCTGGGACAGATTCTGTTCCGGCACTAATGTGGCCCTGATCTGTATGCATAATTTAACACTTACATAGGAAAAACCTTAAAATATGTGAGCAAAAACGTGTGCTTTCGTCCTGATTTTTCCAGGGGTCAGTTCCCTGACAGTCAGTCTCTCTGAAATGTGTCAGGTTAAGGATTGCATCAGAATTAGACAAAATCATCAGCTGCTTTGGGACATTTTAGCCACAGATTTTTTTATATGCTACCCTTTTCCAGTGAATAGACACACATTTGCTAGGTCTAATTTAGGCAAAGTGATCCAGATAGCCAGGTTTTGTCCATTTGTCTAATAGGTTAATTCAGAACTGCTTTCCAGGCCCAAACTGGATGTCAATCCACCTCACACTCGCATTTTGTCAGTATGAGGGGTCTCAGAATTAAAGAAGAAAAAGACAAAAAGTAAAAATATTTTCCATCCGCGTCTCATCAACTGGGTAATCCAGGCATCAAGAGACGGACGTGCCTGGCTGCCTCTCCCCGCTTCTCGCAGGCCGGACCGGGTGCTCCGGGGGCTGCGATGTGTTTGTTGTTAAAGCAGCCTGACAAAAAGGAGCCCGAGGAGCTGCATGCACCCACAGGACGGACGTCGTCTTCTGTCAATCCCGGGATCGTCTGCAGGGGTGAGGGGAGGGCGGGGGAGGCCTCTGAAGAATGTCAGGGCGGAATTTTCCTGACACCTTCACCAGCAACCTGAACAAAACCTTGCTGAGCTGTTAATGGAGAAAGTGCGAGGATGGAAAGCAGGCGTAGAAGATGCAATTCACTGCTCGTGCCAGCCTGCTGCTCCTGCGCCAGAGTCCAGAGCGATCATCTTGACTGGGCACTGCTCAGAGCGTCACTACAGGAGTCTGGTGCTTTGGGGGCCATTTTCCAGTGCCGGAGACACTACTCAGAGGGGTCCCAGGAGTTTCTTGTAGTCCAGTAAACTGTGGACTCTAGTAGAATTTGGGGATGTACAGCATAGGCTCCAGACAGGGACCTCTTCGGGGTATGTTTCTTTATACCAAGTCTGCACTCATCATACAACGCACTCCGCTATGTAGAAAACCCACCCTTAACACTGGCTTTTCTGGTGCTTTTGCAAACTTTCACCTTGGGAATTTAATTTTGCTATCTCCTCACAAGATGGTTTTGGTACCTGTAAGTAACATAAATCGTATTTCTTTGGGGCTCGAAAAAAAAACCAAAAAGGGATGGAGAAGCAGATCGTATCTCATTAGCTTTTCTACTCTTTGAGAGCAAGGCACACAGCGTTGGCCGAGAAGGATCCGTGTGGTTCAGCTCCCCTGGCAGCAGGAGGTGACGGGCACTGACGCAGGCAGCTGGGGCGGCAGATGTCCCCTTGGAAGGGAGGTCACTGCTGGCGCGGCGTTTGCCCACTTGTCAGGGTGTCTGCAGGAGAGGGACGGTGCCACAGCAGGAGCGGTGGGACTGCCTGTCGCATCGCTGCGTTGGAGATCTTATCTGCAGCGATTAGCCTGGCCCTGCTGGCTCTCTTCACTACCCTGAGCTATCTGTCAATTTGCTACTTCTATTTCAAATTCAAAGAAGGGCTTGTTTGTCCTGCAGCTTATCTGCTTCTTCTGACCAGACTAGATTGTCTAATTGCCAAAAAAATCTACCTCCAGCAGCCAGCCTTGCACCTCTTCTGACACATCCAGTCTTCTTCCAGGGCAAGCTGCATTTGCCACTGCAGGCATTGATTGCACTGGCAGCAGTGTTTTATTTGCCCCAGTACAAGGCAGGTTTATTTAACAACAGATCAGATCTGCAAAATTACACCTACCAGTCTTCCTCGTTTTAATGAAATGTTTTACCCTATTGCTCCTTCAGGTTTTCCAGCACTGTTCCAGTGACCATCATGGTGCAACAAGGCAAAGCAGCCGTGACCGTGATGGGTGGCACGTACTGGGACAAGTGCTCCAGGATTTGTCACACTCATCAAGTGGTTTTGGATTGCCCATGTTGGGAAGGGTCCATAATCACTTTAGTTATTTTAAGTTTTACATATTATAAGTTAAAACTAGAAATATGGCATGTATTTTAAGGGAATCTTTACACCAGGAAGGAAAACATCTTCTTATTACAGATGCCGAGGTTAATTTCTCTAGCCTGTGTCAGGTAAGGTGATCTCTCAAACCCGCGTGTTAAAATAACATTATTTCAGTAGTAAGGCTGAACGTGAGGATGCCCGAAAAGCCTCCACTTTTCCTCTGAATCCCGAACCATCTGTCTGAAATGAGACAGAGGTGAAGTGGAAAGACAAGTCGCATCACTATGTAAAGACCAGCCACCTCACTCACGGCAAGGACAGCCGTGTTTGCCAAGACCCCTTTAATGACTCTCTGCTGGCCCCGAGTGCTCAACACTCAACCTTGCTCAGATTTGCAATGTAAATCTCTTTCTGTCCTCCTAGCCAGGGTTTATTTGTATCTCCGGCAGCACAAACTCCAATCCTGCCTTCTGGCAGCTGTGATGCGGGACCCACGTCTTTCGTGTGCTCGAGCAATGCTGCTCTTGCCCGTGCTCCAGGGCTAAACAAAAAGGGCTGGAGTATTTGTCAGGCAGATGCAGGCGCTGTCTGTCACGAGCAGAAAGGATGTGGCTGTGGGTTCACCGTGGGGTACAGCACTGCCCATTGATGAGGCTCACTGGGGCTCAGCAGGAGACCACCATGGCAACACAGCTGACTTGGTATGGGGTCACATTTGCCTACAGAACCATTACCCGTGTCTTCCCTCAGAATGGCCATGAGGGCAGTCAGAGGCAGGGCGCCTTCCCCTCTCCATCACCCTCTGGGGAAGTGGGGATGCTCCTCTTGCCACATTGCCCCACAGTGGGAGATTGCTTGCTGGAGCTGAGGGCTGGAGCAGCATCCTGGCCAGGAGCATCTTCACCTGGGTGACACAGCCACCTTCTCCTGCACCGCAGCCAGGCTTCAGCCCTGTGAGTGCTATTGCATTAAGAGTCGGAGGGAGAAACAGAGCAAGCACAAGGGCAAGAGAAATCCTTCGAGAAGGGAAGACAGGACCATGAGCTCTGTGAGAAACTGGCAACCCTCTGTGTACTTCAAGACTGAGGGGTTCAGCACAGGTCCCAGCTCCTCTTCAGCTGCTGACAGCTCCTGGGTGTTCTCATCTAAAGACAGGATGGGCTTAGCTTTGGGCCACTGGTTAGGGCTTGTCTACACTGGGTGGGATGAACTTGGCAAAAGGATGGAGATGGTGACTGCGCAAGTTGACCAGAGCACAGGAACGCGTTTCTGCAGTGTGGGAGCCCGTTCCCAGCTATGGTCTTGCTGCCAGTGTCCGTGTATGGTGCTGTACAGCAACACTTCACTCCTGGTGCCCCCTCCCTGGCAGTGCCCAAGGCCAAGTTGGACGGGGCTGTGAGCAGCCTGGGTTGGTGGAGGTGTCCCTGCCCATGGGGGGTTGGACTGCAGGGGCTGTGAGGTCCTTGCAGCCCAAACCAATCTGTGATTCTGTGATTCTTTCATTACACTCCTCACAGATATCAAAGTGCTATCAGTTTCTTTGCTGGAGAATTTGAGGCAGAAGGAGGACACAGAAGTTTTCTATTAGTAGACTAAAGACTAGAGCACAACCCCCTTGTCCCTGCTGCTCTGACCACTGGTTCCCACTGGTATCTCCTTCTGTCACTGCTAAGGCACCGAGTGTACCTGCAGCCCTGGACTGGGATGTTTTGCCCAGTTGTAGACAGGAGAAGCAGCAGGGCAGCTCCTCCCAGGGAGCTCAAGGAGCGGCAGTGCCTCAGGGCACTCAGTAAATGAATGAAAAAACAGAGTCAGAACTGATTAGGGAGCTCAGGTTTTGGCTCAGACTCTCTAGAGCCTCCAAGGCATTGCAGAGCCTCAGAACCTCATTACTTCTATAAAGTGAATTCAATAATTAGCTCAGGTCAAAAGTTTAAGGCTTGGAGGCTGCTGCTGGTGAAATGGTTCCTCCTGGACATTGGAAACCAACCTGCAGAAAGCAGCAGTAGAAGTCATCAAGGCAAAACACTTCAGTGAAGGATCCCTTTGGTGGGACTGCCTTGCTGTATTGTCTTGTCTTACTGGGCAGTGAGTGTTGCAGTGATGTCCCCTCAGAAGGAAATACATCGCACTGGGGAAGCAGGCAGGACATTGCCACAAATACCTGTGGACCTAGGAACTGCCTGACGGGATGGGCCCTGCTCTAGCTCAGCTGAAATCGCGCCATGGATGAACGAGGTTTTTCAAACAAGGCTGCACGTGGCTGTTACCACATCCCACCCCTGCTGCCTCCAAACTGCCCAGCTGAAGAGCAGCAAAGAACGAAACCAGTAATTCATCCCAGTGGAATGAGGTTGTCGTCAGTTTAAATAGCCAATAGCTACTGAAATGCTTCTGTGTTCCTGGTTTCAGATATAGTCCAATGCAGCGATTCTACATCCTTGATTCATCCCACATACAAAAGCCTTTCAGTGGCTGAATTCTTTTGTTTTCCAGTTTCCTGTAATATCCTCCAGTAACATGTTATGAGACAGGAAAGCCCAGTTATCATTTGCTGTTTAATCACTTTGGTTACCTTTTAATGGTTTGCCTGACTCACAGACAATTCATTTTCCCTATAATGGTCAGACCTCTGGGTCTCACCCCGCTCTTAGAGGCCTCTGCGGTTCTGCTGCATCCCATGGGACGTGGAGTTTGTTTTGCCAGCAGTCAGAGCTGTGCTGCCAGGCTCGAACGTGGCGCTGGGGCATTTTCCATCCTCACCCTTACCTGGGTTTATGCACCTTCACACCCTGCTGGTTTGCAGCCCGCAGTGCAGGGACTGTGCCATGCTGCCTGACACACCACAGCACCCTGACTCCTCTCCCCTTGCCTGGCTGTGCCAGATAGAAAGTGGGACAGGGAGGAGGGAAGGGAGCGACTGAAGGATTAAACAAGACAGACCAGAAAGCCTTGAATTTTTCCCCTAATACTCAGCCATTTAATGACTGGTTTGATGAAAAGCATGAAATTAAATAGACAAAGAAAATTCTCTCATGTCTAACAAGTTAGCAGATAATTACGCTTTGAGGGGGACATTCTGAGATACTTTCTACTTATTTTGTGATCCTAATTTCGTGCTGTGGCTGTCCCAGTTTTCCCTGCAGTTGAACTGTAGATCTCTCTGGCCAGACCTTGGGTAGGTGCTGGTGCTGGCTGATGCCTCCTTTCTCCAGGGAGGTGCTGGTCCTCTGGCACAACCTTCCTCAATAGGGAACAGCTTTCTGTTCCTTTTAGCCTCCATATTCCCAGGTGCAAAAGTGTTCTTCTTCTTTCAAACTCTATAGCTCGCCCCATCTAGAGTAATATTAACATGAAGCTGTACAAAGAAATCGGTGTGTGTATTTGTCTTCTCCCCTTGTGAGGGTAAGACCAGGAGCCACAGTGTGAAGAACAGTCCTTCAGCAGCTTTGAGACTCAAATGTGTCATTTCTGTTCCTACGTAAGTGCTCTAAGTCCAAAAATTTTGAAAGCCAGAAAAGAATGGATCAGCCCAAAGACTCAGACCCAAAACAGCAGGCTGCAAGGACCTGAGGACTGTCTAGGTAAGGAAACCATCGCACACCAGGTTGTGTGTGAATTCACAGCATCCCGGTCCCTCCCAAAGTAGCCTTAAATTGAGCCCTCCTAAGCGCCAGGGAAAAGTCCATTTTCTCACATGTAAGCCCTCCTAAAGGTATATTACACTTTCTTTTCAGGCAAATGCCAGCTCATTATGCCAACACTGCAAGCTGAAATCACCAAATGCCAGGTAGCTCCAAACTAAAACCCATGGAATCACAGGTTATACCGGGCTGCCTGCAGGGTAAGGCACCTTAACTGTTTGCCAAAAGCATCTCTAAAAGTGTGAGGTAGGAAAGAGGTGATTAAATGAGGAAGAACTACAAAGTAAGGGAGAAACGGAAGGAAGGGAAAGACATAAGAAATCCTGTTTGCAGAGCAAGAGCGGACAGTGACCCTTTTGATACAGGATTAAAATCCCAATGCAAAGCTGAGTGTGTGAGAGAGGAGGGAACCTGCGAGTGCTGCTTTGTCACAGCAAACTTTGGGCTTGGGGAAATGCAGGGAACCGCCTGGCTCTGGCACAGAGCATCAGCAGCAGAAGTGTCGTCTGAGAGCGCAGAAAGCACAGGCTTTCGTAGGGTCACTGTCCCTAAAACAGCATCTCTCCAGCTTTTGACAAGATGTTCTCATCATTCCATTTAAGAGGTTCCCAAATGACAAGTGTGATTGACTGTATTGAAAAATCAGGCCATTAGTTCACTCTGACACTTCACATGTTTTGCTTTGATCACAATATATGATGAGAAAAATCCCAAATCTTTAAAAACTTGCCGTGGGAAGGAAAGGAACCCATCTCCCATTAAGCCCTGATCTCAGATATGTTTTGCTGTTTATTTTTGGAGGGAGAGGACCAGCAAACTTGGCAGTGCCCACAACGAATGCCCAGCTGCCAGCAAGCTGTTCACGGCTGTCAGGCTCCTGGAGGAGCGGAGGGAGGCGGGGAGGGAGAGTCACCTTCAGGAATGCTGCTGAGCGCTGGGGAAGGCTGAGCTGCGTTTGACAGTGTAATAGACCCCCGGAGAAGCACCGAGCCTTCTGCATAGCCCGCAGCTATTCAAGAACTCAAAGCTCAAACATACACACGGAAAGGTTAGCTCTTAATGGATGGTAAATGTTTGGAGAGACCTTTGACCAGCTCTAATACTGCAGCTGACCGCTCAGAAGGTCTGTAATGAATGACCACGCATTAGGCTCGGCTGCTCACTTCAGCAGACAAAAACTGTCAAACCCTGCTGCTTAACCCCCACGAGCTCTCCTGCCTGTCCAGGGGTAACCGAGCAGGCACAGACCTGGCTCTGGGTCACAGTTGTTCTGTACAACCATCGATGTGGTCCAGAGCACCATGCTGTGCTGGAGAAGATGCAAGAACACCCTTGGATGCCTCCAAAAATGCTTTTTTCCTGATTTTTCAAAAAATAGGCCTATTTCAGCCCTGGTCACTGTCAGTAGTGACAAAGATGACCCATGGGATGGATCCCTGATAGGACAGAGATGTCAGCACACACTCAGGGCCCTGCCACTGACACCTCTGCTGCTCTGCCCCGAAAGGGCAACCCTAGGGACTGAATGCTGTGACACTGATCCAAGCTAACAACCAGCATGGTGAAAAGATGACCAAAATAAGAGTGTATCTTGTCCCAGGAATCATTTGGGTATTGCCGCCGTACACTGTTAAGTTTCACAGCATTTTTATAAGTCCTGCCGTATTTACAGAGGTCAGACACTTGGTGGATGATTATTTGGAGACTGGGGTCCAGGTGATGCCCCTTACACCAAGCAGGATGAATGCAGAGGATGATGAGGCCATGAACTGTCACTGCACACACGGGTGTGTGTGTCCATGTGCCTCTGTGTGCATGGTGCGGGTGTGTGGATGTGTATCTGTGTAGAGCTGTTTCCACACGTATGCATCTATTATATGTATACACTCCTGTATGAGTGGGTTTACGTGCTGGCGTGTGTGCATATGTGTTCCTGTGTCCATGTGTGCAAGTGGCTGTGCACCCATGTGTGCATGTGCCTGAGGTCCCAGTTGAGCATCCCAGGAAGGATGCAGGGAAACTGGAGAGGAACCGGTCAAGGCCACCAAGACGGTCAATGCCTGCAGCACCTGATCCACCAGGAGAGGGGAAGGGAGCAGGGCTGATTTAGCAGAGGTGGAGTGAAGGCAGCACCACTTCTACCAGCTAAAAGGAGACTGAGCAGTATCTAAGAGCAGCCCATACATTCTTGAAGGCCCATTACAAGGATACCAGAGCCAAACTCTTCTCACTGGTGCCAGACAATATGGCAAGGACCAACAAGCACGAAGTGGAGCTTAGGAGTTCACATTAGGCATTAGGGAACAGTGGTTCTCCAGGAGGGTGATGCAGATGTCAAGAGAGTTCTTTGCAGTGGATCTGGGGCTGTGAATCTGGCTTGGGGAGGATGCCAATGTCAGGAGGTTGGTGGTGGTGTGACAGCAAAGCCTGATGTGCAGGCAAGGAGCAGGGCAAGGTCCGTGTGAAGGTCCATGACAAGGACAAGACCAAAGACGCTGAATGCCCAAAGTGGAAAGAAACATATAAAGCCCTGAGCTACAAATGGAGGGTGTGGTGATGCATGGAGGCAGTGACGTGAGGATTATATTGGTGGGAAGAGAGCAAGAAGGGACTGATGAAAAGGCCTACAGAGAAGCCAAGGGAGGTCCAACAAAACACTATTTGCATGATAGTGTTTCTGACATTAAATATGCTGGCAAAATTAACCAATCAGCCCTATTTGAACACATCTGAACTGGCACAAAAAGTTTATTCCCGATCATCATGTCGAGTTGTGAGGCTGTGGTATTTCTGCTGTAGCACTAAAAGCCCTGGGGTTAGATTTAGCGTATCACTGAACTGCAGTTTTAAATCACAGCCTCCCCATGTACTCTTTCCTTTTGGGAAAAAACAGCCATCAAAGGGCTCTCTCAAGAGCTTCCCCTCCTACTCATTCCATATCATTTTTCAGTTTGAAGAAATACATTGTATGCTAATTTCACCTCCCTTCTCTCAGTTTCTTCCATTTGGCTGATGCCTTTGAATACTGTTCCAGTGCCAGTGAATATGCAAATGCCATTTTGTTTGTCTTGCCTTGGGACAACAAAGTCTTTGAAATGGAGATGTGGGATCTTCAATTTGTCTTGCTGCCTAAGAACCCGCTTTAAGTCTTATTTTTTTGATACAATTCAGTAAAAAGGCTCTTATCTTGACTTTCACTTTCATCACCAACTAGCCATTCACTCTTCTTTAGACAAAGTCGAATATATTTCATCTGGTCTCGTCTCTTTTTTCTAAACTTCATCACAAATGATATATTTTTATAAACCATTCTCATTCGATGCCTTAGGAGCAAGACTGCTGTGTATTTCTTCCCAGAATTACACAAAGTGTGAGCGGTACACCAAACACCTGAGAGATGAGCAGACCACACAGAGCCCTCCTGCGTTAGACCTGAGGACACGGATCTGCCAAATCCGAATCAAGGCCGAGATCCTTTTAGCTCAGTGCTGTGTACCCTGGCCATGGCCAGGAGAAATCTCTGAGCAAGGTGATGAGAAGCAGGATGAGCAGAGAATGGAGCCCAGCCAATGAAACCCTGGGCATTTACATAGCAGGAGGTGCCTGGGAGTCTGGTGACAGGACCTCATCCCTCATGCAATACCCACATAGAAGAGCTGGCAATCCCAGTGTTATGAACCAAACACAATGTTGTCTCATTATGTGATGTACCCTGCGGTGCACTCTGCACAGTCCTTTCACACCATCAGAGTGGGTGCAGTCCCCTTTGAATTAACACTGTGAGAGCTGGCTGGTTGCACTGAGATTAAGCTTCCTGTGGGTACCTCCTAAGAAGCTGACACATCTTACCTGTCATAGTTTCAAGAGGGGACTCTCCATCTGTGCTGGCCTGTCCACCCCTGAGACACCTCTCCTGGTGAGGCACCCCGGTATGGTACAAGCTCACAACAAGAAGCCAATTTGGCAGCTGCCATCTCGAGAACCAAGCTGGCAGCCCATCGTGCTGTGACTCTCCCCTGACCGAACACTTCAGTCCCATCGAAGCTGGGCTGGTGACTCACAGCTCCAGCGGCCCAGGGCTGACACACTTTGCTCCGATTCTGCAAGTGCAGCGTTGTGGTTGCTCAACTTGCTGCAAACCATCTCCACTTTGCCCTTCTCCACAGTCACCCTGACCACTGCAAATCATTAATTTGGTTCTTAATGTCAGCTTTGGCAGGCAGTTCCACCCCATGTCTGATCTTTTGACTGAAGTGATCCTTACTGAAGAGCTGTCAGTTACTCCAGAGACGTCTTCCTCCATGAGCCCCTGAGCTGCAGGTTCTGGAGATGGGAAGAACATCCTGTCGAAGCCTCCTGGCTGCTTGCCCTGCTCACATGTTCATCCCTGGGTATCTTTAGGTGGACTTTTAATCCAGAATAACTGCTATGTTCCTCTGTCTGCTTTATTTACCCACTAGACTTATTCCGACAAGCACACATGCAGGTTATTTCTGGTCCTTGAGAGAAAATTTGACTGCATCTCATCATCCCATTCAGAGAGAATTATTCAGTCATGCACAGCCCCACAACTTGGGTTTGTACATGACTGAACACCCCAAATCGCACATCGCAGAGTTTGGTCACCGCTGCGTGAAACCCTGCCATGAGTTGTACCAGAAATTTGCAAAAGGACTCAGGTGCAGATTTCCAGCACAAGTCCAGACTGGGGAAACGAAGACTACAGCAGGAAACAGAAAACAAAATCTGACAAGTAAAAGGTGCTGAAAATCAAAATACAGTAGCAGATTCTTTTCAAAGACAGTTCAGGGAAAGTTTTCACAAGACTCTGTTTGTTATCTCTTGATTTCGTGATAGGTTTGTTCATTGTTGCTCCAGGTTCTCCAGATTTTAAGGATGCTTGGAACATATTTTTAAAATTCAAAGGAAACACTTTGCATTTTATGGTAAAATTGCAAAACCTCTTAAATATACTTTCAAGAACAGAAACAGCCTTGTTAAAAGAATGAACTGCCAGTGCAATGAAGGGTGAAATGCAATAGGAAACTGACTTGATAAAAGGATAATTCCAGTAAATGAATAACACTTCCTTTGTATCACACGAAATACATAATGCTCAGTCTATAAGAGCAGCAGCTGCAGCCCATGTTCTGAACTGCTCTTCTAGAAATGGCAAACCTGGATGGGAACCTGTTGAGAGGACGCTTTACAACTGAGTCTGGCTGAGGAGCGTGGAGCTCCATGATCAACAGCAATCCTGGATGATCAGCACAGCTAAAGATTGTTTCAATTAATGTCATCTAATGTCGTTGAAAACATTGCCCTCCATCGGCAAGAAAAACACACAGGTGAGCATCCAGGGCCTGAGACAGCATGGATGGGATTCAGCTCAGTTCTGGAGGTGGAAAGTGGGATGTCGAGTGTGAGCCAGTCACGTTGGGCTCTGCTCAGACTTGGTGAGGAAAAAAGGCTGAGGGCGATTCACTTGGCCTTACCTAGAGAGCATTCACCTCTTGAGGGCCTGGTTTTCCCACTGACCGTGGATGGAGCACAGAGTAACCTCTCAAGGAGGACATTGAGGGATTGTCTGAGCTCTGACAACGAGCCCTCCCCATCCCAGGAGTCCCTAGGAAGGATCTTTGACTGGGCCTTGAACCTGGTTATTCCTGAAGTGGATAGCTTCTGATGCTTGCCAGAAGGAATGGAGAGTCCCATGTTTTCCTCATGGCTGACTCAGCACGTTATTATGGATTAATCTCTTTCTCTGGTCTTCTTTTGCTAATTGCAGAGTAATGTCTGTGAATTCAAGGCTCAAAGAAAAGCTATGTTTCTAGGGAAGCAAAGGGCAGGATCTGCAGGGTGGCAATCAGCCAGCACCACTTCCTGAGCCCACACAGCTCCAGACAGCATCGCTAAGTGCCAGACACACCGTTTTCCTACTTCCCTCAAGGGCCAGGAGTTGCAGTCAGCCTCTAAAGGCGAAACTACCAGTGACAACCCATGGGTACTCAAGCCAGAAGTGAATGCACTCCCACGACCACTGGAGTCAGATTAGACACGGTAACACACAACACGCTGATTAGCCCTGCAAAAGAGGACGGTGTGTGAACCACCTGCCTAAATCACCCCTGAGACTGAACGATGTGTTCAGAGCCATGGGACGACTCCCTGTGCCGCTAGGCACACCTCAAATGGGAGGTGTTTTCCTAATCCCATGAAAATGTTTTCACTTCAACAGGGACAGGAGTTGCAATGTTCTGATTTTAGAGGTTGGAGACAACAGGAATGAGTATGTCAGGTAAGGCGATGGTTTAGTCCTCCCACCTTAGGAGACGTGTCATCTGAGAACAGCCAAAATTCTGGCCGCATCATGTTTGCACTGATGCTGAAAGGCCTGAGAGGGGAAGAGGAGGAGGAAGGTTCTGTCCTGCCAGGCCCTCTGAAGAGGTGGATTTGTTTCAGCATGGCCAACACCTTTAAAACTCTTCTTCCACTGCTGTGTTGGTGGCAGAAACAGCTGGAGCCCTTCTGAGGTCAGATAGTGGAATTTTAGCTAGAGGCATTTTTTTGTTTCAACAGAGATGCCGCCGGTTTGTTCGGCTGAAAGATCTAAAGTAGGGGCCGCTGCAGCAGAAATCCACTTGCTTGGGCCAACCACTGCCCACCCACCCTGGAATTACTCCAACACGCTCACTAGACCCCCCACCTCTTGTTTAATCTTTAATGCACCTCCAATTGCCCTAGGCTGGACACCACAGCAAGGCAGGCAAGATAGGAGTGATGATTAGCTCCCTGACCCCGCGTGCTATGCTGGGCATTGGGAAATGTATGTCTAATGGCTGACCCTCCATCGATCCCGACTGTGTCCTCCGGGCAGAAGGAATCATTAGCAGCAGCTTACCATGGAGGAGCATGCAATACCTCTCACTCTGCTGGTTGAAGGCACATGAAAAAGCCACAGGCACAGCAGACCTGTCCTACCCGTTCTTGCTCCCCTGACTCTCAGCTCGGTCATTCTTAGGTGTCCAGTACTATAAGGAATGGGGGAGGGATGAACGAGTGTGCCCCGTACCTGGCCCTTTCAGTGCTTCCCTAGATCCTTTACTTCCTGTGATACCCATCCTGTGCCACAGGGAACCAGCTCTTGCGCTAACAGGACAACTGTGCTATCTACAACCTGCCTACAACCCCAATGTCTGTCCAGGCACTAACACTAAACCCCAGAAATTCCAATCTGGAGACAACAGCACTTCACTGCTTACCCAACCCCTAACATCTGCGTTCAATTTTCATGAGAGACTGTGCTAGAATGGAAATACACACAGGGTGGGAAAAGGACCAGGAGAGTCACTGGCCGCCACCAAGGAGGCACTACTTCAGTGCTGGAGCAATCCCAGATCTAAGATCAAGCATCCTGTCAATAAATCTCCATTGCATAGAGAATGCAATAGCATCAATACAAAGATCCTAGGTTATATCAGGAGTGGTTTGCTGTGTAAGACATGGGTGTCCAGTCTAAGCCAATATCAGAATCTTAGACTGATAAGTGTTGTTTCGGTCAGTAAGGCAAACTGAAATGGAGTTGAGACCAACAACCCTCGTTTACAGGGAGCAGAGAACTAGAGGGGTATCAGATACAGAGAAAGACGGTACTTCATGTGAAAATATGTCTGAAAAATAATCTAAAGAAATAAGGAAAGGGGAAACAATGTTTTAAAAAGGTAAATGCCACATCCATGCTATCTCCTTCAAGAAAACTAGAAGATATAAATCCCATGAGATGTATGTGGAGTGGGTGCTTCTTAAGAAGTATTATTTGTAAAGGATTCATACAAACTGGGATAAATTTGGGGACTTACGTTTTTTAGAAATGAGCTGGCTGAGCTATAGGAGTTACGGTGGCAGGCGCTGTTGGGAAGCGAGGGCAGAACAACAGGCGTTCCTCCAGCAGAGGCTGATCAGGATCCCCGTGCCATGGGAAGAACCATGTCCACTCAACCGGTCACAAGAAACTTCTTCCTGTCCAAATGCAGTAAGAAACAAGGCACTGTAATTTCCATAAAAGCAACTGCAGTTGGGCATTCAGTTTTGTTTTGTGTGTTGCAGTTGTGGTTTTTTTTTTCCCTAATAAGACAAAGAGTGAAGCAATGGAAGAAATTGCCTAGATAACTGTAGAAACCCTTTCACTGTTATCTCTGTTCAAGCCACATACTTGTCTTATCTTTCCCACAATGCCACAAAATGCAGCTCCTATAAGCTCTTGGTACCCCCCGTCCTGTTCACTCCCTCCCTATACTTTTGCCTTTCAATAAGTCCTGAGGAATCCAATAAAGTCTCCTGCGGGAATCTGTAGCAACACATTCCTTTCCCATCATCATCTGCACTTGGAGCAAAGCTCTTCTCTTATACATCTCTCCTGACAGAATATGAAACCACAAGTATTTTAAGCTGTAATCCGAACTGACAGCGATGTTATTAATTGGGGAAGAAGAGCCTGAGCAGAGCAGATTGCTCAGAGATCTAAGAAATGGCATTGTGTGGGGAGGGTCTCCCAGGCACTGTGGATGAGCTGCAGAGCCCCTCGCCTAGAGGACACCACATCAGTCTCCAAAGGCAACAGGAGGAACGGAGATACAGGACCACCCGGTGCTGAAGCACACCCATCCCTTGAAGCACATCCATTCCCAGTGTCTGCTTTTCTTCAGAGCCTAGTCTGAATGCCACAGCTTTGATGAGACCACTGGGGAAAGAGGCAGGCAGCGCTTTTTCAAAATGTCTTAGTAAGTTGGGTTTTTTACCAGTGCAGGACCCTGTTCCTAACAGTGCTCTCCTGGATGCAGTTTCAGGATCTGTGTGTCTTGCTGTCTGCAGCAGCAGGTTGTGCCATCGCTGTAGCGACCAGGTCTCGGTTCAGCTAGAATGGGAGCTGTGGTGTACCGACCATGGTGCTCACCGCAGTTGAAGAGAGGTTAAACACTGCAGCACTGCAGCTGGAGATGGACCCCCTCCTGCACCCTACACACCCATGCACTGATAAAACCCACTACTGAACACTTTTCACAGTTGGTGGAGAAACAAGGGAGCTGAGTTCAAAAGCACCTTCCTCTCTGCTGAGCACCTAGACAAGAAGCTCATATTCAAAGGTCTGCACAGTGTTTGCACGAAGTGGATGAGTCCCAGCCATGCTATTTAAATCAGCTTCATTACAATAATCTAGAGTATTTTTTAAATCCAGCTTCTGGTTTTAATTACACAAGATTATTTAGGTCTTCTGCAACTTTTACTGATAATAATTTACACTAGTCCAGTCACCAGCGTGTTTTGAATGTGGCTGTGCCTGGAGCAAGCTCCTCTATTAACATCCCTATTAAACAGTAATTCCCTTGCAATTGCTTTCAAAGTCTCATTTATATTGATTCAGAATGGGCAATGATTATTCTGGATTTTTGAAACAGAACATACTCTATCGCTACATAAAATTAATTACTCTAGATATGGAGAGTATCCTTCATACCTGGAACACAGAAGCATATCCTACGTAAGTTATCAAGGAGGGAGATAAATGGCAGACATGGAAGGAAGAGACTTCCAAGAAGAGACATCTGTTTATACTAATAGGGAATGGACAATGTGAGTTAGCAGTTTGTAGCTAAAGCTAGACAGATTTGAACTACATCTCGTGTCAGCTTTTCCATCATTTTCTGGACGTCAATGAAACCCGTCCACAATTCAACAGGAACCTTTCTACTGCTCCCCATAACTTCTCAAGTAACACGAGTTTTGTTAAACATAATTGCTGATGGCTCCAAGCTTCCAAGCCAATTTCTTTTAACTTCACAGCTGCAATTTATTTGACCCCATCACTACAAAAGGACATAACGACTTGTGTAGAAACCAAAGGGATGGGAAGGAGCTAATCGTTGCGGTTGAACATAACTGCATCATCACATCACTGGTCTGAAACTTCGGCCTCTTTGTATTTCCCTATATTAGTAGAGATTGTCAATCTAGGGGAGAATTTCAGTCTAGGGGCAGTGAGTCTATTCATTTACTTACCCTCATACCAAAGAAGCAGAAAGTGAAATACTGGAGAATTAAGGAACAGCCTCCTCTTTGGTCTCATGCGTTAGAATCCGCATCTTCCTTTTCTTTCATTTGCTTGCTTTTAAAACAATCATATTAATCCCTTGAGATCTGCAATGGTGCCAGGGTCATAATGTAAATGGCCACAAGTTTGTGAGCAACTGTGTGACAA
>NW_010192862.1:0-23396 GCF_000695765.1 Mesitornis unicolor | reverse complement strand
GGAATGCCCTTGCAGACTCATAAGCAGATGACACGGTGGGCCCTGCAGCCCAGTCAGCCTGGCCAGAGTCAAACGTCCAAGGCAGATGGGATTGGGAAGCTGTGCATCATTCGCAGGCTGAGGAGTTGGCTTGTGTCATAGTGAGAGTTAATGGGTGATGCTCTAAAGGTGGTCTTCTTTCCCAGTCAAAATATCCTGAGTCTCTCTGGAAGCTGAGCTTTTTGGCATGAATTCCTATTGAAATGATGGAAAACACTCAGTGGTGGTGGAAGATAACCCAGGATCAAATGCTCGTGGGCCGTTCCTTACTCTTTCCAAGCCCCAGGATGCTCTGAGGTCAAACTGAATCCAGCCTCCACACCAAGGCAGACTGGGACAGCATCACTCCTTCTTCTGGAGTTTGTACTCATACTCCAAAACCTCCCCAGGAAAGTGCATGCCCTTGCTTACTAATGTTAATGACAGCATTTGTGTTATGTTAACATCTGGAGGCCTAGGATCAGCCTGGGCATCTTCGTATTGTGCTGCCCAAGACATAATAGTTGAGGGTGTAGGGATGCTTCCCACAGTCACAGGCACATCAGGAGTTGGGAAGATGATGTTGGAGTCGTGCGTCCGTGGAGGCGATGGCCGTGCTGCTCTGTCCCCATGAAAACCTTTGTTTGGATGCCGGGGGCTGAGATAGGGAAGGGCGCTGGGTTATCGCTGTAAAAACAATCTAATACGACATGCCACTGTCTGTCTTCAGAAATCTCATTTGACCTTGGGCTATGAGCTACAGACTAAAGCTCCTGTTCCAACCTGACCCAGCTCCTTCCACAGCCTGAGCAGGAGGAAATGTGAGCCCTAACGCTGGCAGCTCTGGTTCCTGACGGGTGTCACCTCCCCCTTCAGCGATTCCTCCGTCCTCTGCGGAGCCAGGCTGGGAGAAGACCCCTCCATCCTCAACACCTGCGCGGGTTGAGGCTCTCACAGCCTCTGGGCACACAGAGTGAGCTCAGCACAGGGGGAAAACATGTTTGAGGGGATTTTTTTAATGAAGTGTGCTGGTTTCAGGTGACCCCAGGGTGTTTTTGGATAGCAGGGAGGGGATCGTTCTCAGTCTCTCTCAAGTAACACAAGAGCCACAACCCGGATCAGTGCAAGCTGCTCATCTTTATTTCTGTGTCTCCCATGCTGCTGGGTTTGTCCAGGCAAACAGACAAGCGTCTGCTGGCAAATGTGAAGGTAAAGGAATTTCCTCCTCATCCGCACTTGTACCCTAGCTGCTTCTCTCCCTGTGGGTCACTTGTGCCCATAGCTGGGTGACGTTACCGTTTCTTAGTCCTGTTCTTGCTGCTCTTTTTAATTTCCTCCATTTCCCTTTCTCCATCGCTAGACTTGCTGAATTCAGCGGGGAGGTGAAAGGATTAAACACCAGGGGAACTTGCCCCAGAATTGAAAATGAGGAAAAGGCAAATCAAAACAAACCCTGATTTTGGACTATAACTGAGATACACAAAAGGAATGAGTGCCTTTTTGTAACTCCCAGCACTCAGAGACTTTCTGATGGGAGCTGGAGCGGCTGTATGAGCTCTCCAGCTCACATCCTTCTGACAGCTTTTCTCAGGACAAGCACAAGCCCCAGAAGCTGGAGAGAAATGCCCTGTGGATGAGCAGAAAGCACAGCCGTACAGGGAGCTGCGAGACCAACACCCACGTATAATACGCTTTTTACCTGCATGGCTGAGCAGCCAGCTTACAAGGTATGGCTGGATTTGGCCCTGCTTACCCTGCTAACCCCAGCCATGCCCCCATGCTCTCAAGGTATTTTTGCACTGGAGCTTGCCTGGGGCAGTGCAATGCCATGAATAACTTCCCTATTAAAAGCAAGCGGGGATGGAGAAGTGGAAGAGGTGTGCGGGTTTTGGCAAGAGAGGCACAGAGAGAAGGATACAGAATCTGGGCTGAATCAGGGCTGGGGGAGGGAACAGAAACTGAATAAAAAGAAAAATGAAGCAAGGGACATTGGAGGAAAGCCAGCGATTCAGGTCAGGCAGCAGTCAAGAAGGTGCTGTCGAGGCAACTATGGGTCATGGGTTTGTATCTCAGCAGGATCAGCCAAGCTTAGAGGCACAGAAGAGCCTTTCCAGGGTCCAACAGGGGACTCAGAGGAACAACTGATCTAATGGGTAAAAGCTGAATTCTAGCCCTCCTTTTCGGGATGCTTCAGCAGCACAGAGTGTTGTCTTGGTCAGCTTCTTCATCCTGCCCACAGATCACCAGATCACTGGGGCAAGCAGGAGAGCTGCACAACTGCAAGGAGCGAACGCCTGGGGCAGTGCCTGTAGCTGGGGAGTTATGGGGGTGATTTGGGGTGGGCGGAAATGCAACAGAGATGCTCAGCAGATTTTGGCACAGGCTTCTAAAATTTCTCTGCATAAGCAGGGGTCTATCGAGGTGTGAAGCAGCCGAAATGTGAGAACACACACGTATCTACGGATGACACCGCACCTGGCACTGGGGCAAACATCTCACAGCTCAACACACGCTGGGCCAATCTAGCAGCCAAGATCAGTTCCCAGCTGCCTGCAGTGATACAGGGAAGCAGTTGGCAGCAGATAGAGCAAAGGTGACAAAATCTACATGCCCTGTTGCACATTCAGCTCAAAGTATCCCTGTAGGTAGTGTATGGTGGCTCTGCAAGGTCTCTCAAACAGAGCTAGCAGCTGAGCAGTTTTAACATACCATTTGGAAAGGACCTTTCCCATGTGGTCTTGGGAGTTATTTCTGCATCCAAAATGTTTTACCAACAGATATTGACAACACCATCACTATCTGATAGGTCCGAGGCATCAACATTTGCAGACCTGAAATTGTATTAACTGAGAACAAAAGGCGAAGAATCTCCAAAATGCTCCGGAAAACATTTGTGCATTGGTTTAAAAACACAAGAGACATATAAGTTCAGGGGGAAAATATTCATTTTAGATGCAGTTATGGATGGGAGGGAAAAATTGATAGCTGAGAATTGCCAGAGCTACCCAGTGATGGTAACACCCTTGACATGGAACTGAAATCTGATTTGTGCTATTACTTGCTTGCATTGGGCCACTTGCTCCCCTAAGCAATGGGACATTGACCATCCATGATGCTACTTAGAGAAGCAATCTGGCCCAGAAGATGCTAATTTGTCAAGAAAAGGTATTTTCAGTGCATAAGATCTGACTTGCTAAGTCAGATATATCTAAGATATGACTTGCAACCTACCCTGTGCTTTCTGTGTCTGGGGCTCTTGCTGCTCTTTCCTGGTGAGACCTGTGGCTTCAAAGAGCTTGGAGGTCTGCAGTGCCTGGGGGAGCGATGGCAGGGATGGCTGGGAGCCATCACAGCACGTGTGCCCCAAACACAGCACGTCTCCCAAAAAACCAGGAGCCCTGCCCAGCCCCGATGGTCCAGCTTTTCCCCATCCAGCAAGGCAGGGGATTTTCAGCATGGCCGCACAAATGGGCAGGCATCCTACTTGACTCGTTTGCCAGAAGCTCTTTCCCATGACATTTTAATCCCACTGCGACAGGAACAAGCAGCACGAGGAGGTTTCATTGCACCCACCCAGGGCATGCATGACCCCTCCATACTCTGTACACCCAATGGGACTGAGAAAACAAATACCTCACATTACGATTAGCCCAGGAACAGATGACCTCAGGAAAACTACCTGCCTGCTCAGGGCTTGGCTGGCCCCGTGTGCCCCGGCTCTGTGCTGCCTGGCACTGCCAAGGAAGGATGGCGTTTCTAGCCATGTTCTGGCACCCAGTTCTCCACCAGTGCTCCTCTTCTTCTCAGAATGTCTCCTCTCACAGCAAGATTTGAGGTTTCCACTTAGTACCTGGACATAACAGCCCTGCTGCCTCTAGGAAACATCTGACAGGGACAAGTGGCCTGTAAGGATATGCTTAAGGTGGCAGACTGGGACAGATTCAGCCTGCAAATGACTCGAAACAGCACCCAGGCAAAGCCTGCCTCTCCTCATCTCTTCCTGCTCTGTCTGAGGGCTGATTTCTTGTCTCCACGCTGTGCTGCTCCCATGTGCCGAAGCTGAAGGGCAAGAAGAGGCATTAGTCTGCTGCGATGGCTCAAGCACAAGGCCAGCTCCATTATCCCTCCATACAAAAAGTGTGATCTGGTGTTCCTCTGCGCGTCCACAGGCTCCACTCAGGCACCCTTGTGTCCCCAGGGAGTCTGAGGAGCACAGGGCACCTCTGGGCCATGTTCTTGAGGCTGAGCAACATCTGCACCAGTCGCACCAGACCGGTTGCCAAGTCCCACAGCCGCGTCCAAGCAGCAGAACAGATCAACCTGGGACAAGAGCATCCAGCTTGTTTTGTTGTTATAGTAAATAGGCCACTGACGTGTTCTTGATGGGATTTGGCTCACCAGTGTCCTTAACCAAACACACCTGAGCTCAACCCACCCGTGCAATCCCTACTGTTGGGCGGGCAGAAATGGACATTTCGAGTTCTCTTCTGGAGAGGGTGCAGGTAAAGGAGAACTGAAGGAATAACATCAAGGTACCAATGGGGAAACAGAGTTATTAAAAGCTATTTCCCTGGGATGTTCCTTGAAAAGCAGAAATGTACATTCTTAGAAAACAACTGATATTTATTGACTGACAAGAACACCAGCAGTGCAGACAATAGTGCAATACTGGACAACACAGCCAGCTACACAAATATGCAAGTTATACTCAAAGGGATTATACAAAAAGTAGAACAAGGTACAAGCAGGACTGTAATGCAACTTAAAACCCATAGCACCATTTTCTTTCTAGAGAATACATAAGAAATATAAATAACATCCATACTTCTTGTCACAAAAGTTGTACATCTTGAGGTAGACAGCTGTTTTGTTTCCCTTAAATCACAGCCTTTTTTTATTCAAGTGACATTATATTGTCGCAAATTTGCCTTCCAGTCTTACACAAGGTGTCTGAGGGTGGAGAAGTGGCTATTGCATGAGTGGGGTTTGTTGCTCTGATCATCGGTTACTCCACTCTTTCTTGGCTTACACGACCCTCTGTATTGATCTAGTAAAGCGCCCCTGTCCCCAGCGCTGTACTACCCTTCCAACACAGCAAGAGGGCTGCATGGGTCCCTGGTTCAAGGGATCACTGGTGTTTAACCATCTCATGGGGCAGTTTCCAGGTATGTGATTGCTGCCCAAGCAGGCTCAGTTCTTCGCTTGGGGATGGTGGGGTCTGTCTGCACCAGCTGATTGCTGGATCCACTACTGCCAAACTCAGCACCACAGCACACCAGGAGAGGCAATAAACGGGACTGGGAAGTACACACATGGACAGGGAGTAACCTGTGTCTGCAGAGCAGTTCTCGTGTGTGTTGTGAGGGTCCCAGCCAGCTCGGAGTATCAGAGCTATCACTACTTCCAAGTTACTTGGATCTTAGCTACAGAGGAAAGGATTCATCCTAAATCAAAAGACTACACAGGAGAGCACGTGCAGCTCAGATTGTTACCACTGACAGTCTCACTGAGGTACATTTGGCTTTGGTAAGCATTTTTTATAGCCAGGGTATAAGCTTTCAGCTTTGCTGCTGAAAAGATTTCCATGTAAAGGCTTAAATGCATTCCCCTTATATGTCCAACCTGTCATTCCAGTAACTTCACATATAACCAGAAAGGCAGCACATCCGCTGGATTTGTAGTGCGTTGTAAGGTGCATGGCAGAATTAAAAACCCCACACACAGACCAATGGGGGCCCAGGTCTTCACATCCCGTATCTCCAGGAGGTGGCGGAAGAGCCTTGCTCAAGATGAAGATTTGGCTTGGTTCTTGAAAATAAAATTCAAACCTAAGAATACTGAATGCCAAACAGCCCCAAGTTTTGCTTCACCCAAAGACTCCCATTGCTATTAGTTGAAGTAAATAACGTTTTTAAATATCAACCCAATTTACCTCAAGTTTGGGTGATAAAACAGCCCTGGAGAAGAAGAAAGAGAAGAAAGGAAGAGAAGAAAGGAAGAGAAGGAAGGAAGAGAAGAAAGGAAGAGAAGGAAGAGAAGGAAGAGAAGGAAGAGAAGGAAGAGAAGGAAGGAAGGGAAGGAAGGAAGGAAAAGGAAGGAAAAGAAATGAAAATCTAGCTATATCTGCCTCAAGCAAACTCATCACTCACTTATTTGTAGCACAAAATCTAAAAGGTTTAGTACTGAAGGATACCAAAAGGAGGTATATCAACATTGCTTCAAACTCAAAATACACTCAGGTCTTTTCCCCAGACCTCATATGGAGCATTTTAAATTATTTCTTTCCCATCAGTTCCCATTGCTCTGTTTCCAGACTGAGCAGCACTGGGGTTGAACAGAAAGCTTTTCGGTTGTGACAGCAAGGGTTGAAACAGGTTTTGAGTTCAGCTGCAGAGCAAAGCCGGAGGAGATCAGACTTCCTCGTCCAGGCTTGGCTCAGCAGCTAACAATCAGAATTCACTTCAAAAGCCAAACGTCCATTTTCCACTGAGTCCAAACTCACCCCAAGGACACCAGAGAATGAACCACCTCTTCATCAGATCTTTATATTCACCATTTCTCGAACAGCTCTGAGCAATGCAGGACAAGGAGCTGCAGGCACAAAAGTGCCCTTTGGTACTTGACAAAACAGTACTTGTTTTTTCCTTGAAATATCTTTTTGTCCAGTTCCTATTCAGCAATCCCTGCGTGGTGCCAGGACTTCAGGCACAGCCTCACCCCTGTTCTTTGACTTCAGTGAAGTTCCCGTGAGGCTCCTATGGGACTGCGCTAACCCAGCATTCGAGACGAAGGGCAGCTCCACCTCATATTCGCTAGCAGCAAGATGGGACTAAAACATGGCATGGCATAGATGCTGCCAGTTTCAACAGATCACTGCTAAAACCTCCATTCCTAGAGGTAATCCCGACACATTTCACAGACACCAGTGCTTTCGATGGCAACAGACAAGCCAGGGTGTCAGCATGGCGGCTGCCTTGGATCAACAGTGGAGACCAGAGCTGCCTCCTTCGTCGCTCACTCCCACGATGCCTGTTCCTAGCAGTTTTAACTCATGGGGATGTTTCTTCATTGAGTGCTCAACATTGAGACTTGTGGGAAGATTTCAACTCCAAAAAGATTAAAAGCCACATGTAAATAATGGTCTGCTCAATATTAATTTCTTGGGTATTTGGGAGGTAAAAAAATAAGGCCAATTAACCCAATTTGTAGTATTATGTCTGTCATAAGCACTTTAATTCAGTTCAAGTCAACTCGAGCCAGAAAAAGGATAAAAAGGAATAAGCCTGTTAAAAGACCTGCAGCTAGCCAAAGGGAAGGTGTTGGTGGCCTCCAAACAGCCAGTTAATGGCAAAATCTGCTCTGAGACATTTCTCTGTCATCCTTTTATGAAGCAGAAAAGAAAAATAGTTGTAAAAAGGAAAGGGCAACAAGGTAAAAAGAGTGTGATTACACACTCATCACTGCAAAGTAATTATTCAAAGCACAAGTAAATGAACAGATGAGCTGCCTGACTTCGGCACATCCACACATGAGCTGGAGCACAGAGGTGAGATCTCACCGCTTGGTAGGAAAACTCACTCACATTGAAAGCCTGCCCAGGTCAGCCCATCAGAACAGCCCAAACCAGCATCTTCATCCATTGCCTTGCTGATGAATTTTGACCTGAGCTTAAGGATTTAAATATGCTTTTCAGCACCAGCCCACCTCCACACCAGCATCCAGCTTGCTGGTTTACAGTCATTACCAAGGCTGAGTGAACACAGCAGCTTTGCTGTCTCAGGGGCTCTCTGAGCTGCTCTCAGTACAAACACTCCACTTGCTGCTGCAGGATGATCCGGAAAGAGCCCTGGAGCAGGTGCACACCCTGGAGCCGCTCAGCACCCGAACAGGTTGTGCTGCACCCCTCCATGTGCGTCTGAGGGCCAGGTCAGGGACTGCCCCACTGACATTCCCAAGGCTGCTTTCCTCAGACACAGACAGAGGAAAAGACCAGGCTGTTTCTGTGGTGTTTAACCTGAAATTAACTAGAAAAACATGACTCGGGATCACGACTCTGTCGTGGGCTCTGCTCTTACCCCTGGGTCACCTTCTCCCAAGCCAGATGCCTGCGCTGTCTCGATACACCCAACGTCTCAGGGCAGAGATTGCCACTCACGAGTTGTAGAGTTTTAAGATGCCCCAGTTCCTGTGGTTCCCAATTCCCTTTCAGAAAATCTACCTTAGCACAGGGCAGAACTGTGGGATGTGATACACCTTGGGCACCAGGGCAAAGAGTGATACACATAAGTCACAAAAGACGACTGATGTTTGACTGGGGAGGTAAAAGAGAGATGCATAACTGGCACCGTGGCCCTGGATCCAGCACCATAAAATAACCCCAGCGGGACAGTGTGCTACAGAGGGGAAACTTCTCAGACCTCAGCTGAGTTCCTGGGATGGATGCATGTTAACAGGGGCATTTCCAGGTCTCCTGTGTACAGCGAGGTTAAAACATGGTTAAAATGTGCTTAGAGTCTAATGTCCAGCCTGGGAGACAGCAGACGTGAGCTCCGTTTGTTTGCAGACTGGTGTTTCTGAGGCACAGTTCTTGCATCCAGACGAGACCACTCAATAGTGTGTCTGTGAGCTCAAAGCAGAAAGGACTCAACCAGCTCCCAGAGAACAGCACTGAAAACCCCTTGCTGCCAAAGTCATTTTGCCTTGGTGCAGGAACACGGCTGTCCCTGCTCCATCAGGATCCAGCCTCTGCTCACCTCCCTCCCCAGTCCCTTCATCCTCTTCTCTCCAGGACAGGGCACAAGCCCTCAGTGTATTCAGTGTCATCACCCCAACGCACGTACATAAGTGCAACTGGCTGGAGGAGGAGGGTATTCCTGCAGATAACAGTATGAGTTATAGCTCAAGAGGGATATTTTTGACTGCTTCAGTGTTTCTGCTGTCCTCACATTATCCCCGCTCTCTCTCTCCCTCCTTCTTCATCTGATACCTGACAAAACCTCTGGTTTTCACTCCTCGTACAGGGTCTTTCCCCAGATCACAGGACCTTAACTTTGAGACCATAGGACCACTTGACATTTTTGGTGCTTGCCTTTGCCCTCACCCCACAGCAGAGAACCGTATCTCCCTCTCCCTACTGCTGTCTTGTACTCTAGGGCTTGTCCTGACCCTCTAGCGCTGCCTCTACTGCTTGCAGCTGTAGACCACCTCTTCCTGCATGCACTGCTGACACTCGACATAGCAACACCACTGCACCTGGCACTGGCAGGAGAAGGTAACCAGCCGGCTCTGGGTGTTATAGCCTCGTCCGCAGCACATGCTGTCGCAGTTGCCCTCCCGAGAGCAGGTCCTCCCCGCAGTGCCCAGGGAGTACTTGCTGGGACGGCAGAAACTGGGTGAGTCCTCCACATACACCAGGTCAGTGGAGCGGGGCGAAGCGGGGTGCTTGGGGGAATGGCCGTGTCTCTGTGGGCCAGCCAGCTCCGAGTGTCCCACAGCGTCATTGCTGGTGCTGAAGACCTTGACGGCATCATCGTAACGCAGCTTGAGCAGCCGTCCAATCTCATGGAAAGGTGAGAGCTGCTTCCAGCACGTCCGAACAGCGCAGGAGCCAGAGACACCATGGCACTTGCATGTGGTTTTGAGGCCATTTTTCACAGCCTGATGAGGAAGAGAAGTGGTAGTCAGTATCTGCCAGGACTATGAGCCTAATTCTGGGTAGAGGTAGCAACTCAGATTGCAGACAGTCTGGAAGTGCTTCAATTTTATTGGTATTATTCCTATTTTATGGAGGAAAAATGAAAACAAACAAACCCTACCCCAAACAAACAAACCAAAATAAACAGAAACCTAAACCACAGGAGAACGGGTACAGAGCTGACTGGTGAGCCAGAGAGTAGAAAGCTTGGAAGAAGATAGATGGCTGAATACCCAATAAATTCTTATTAAACCTATTTGGAACAGCAGAAGTACTCAGCCATGAAACTGAGTATCTGTAGCACAGTGGATTTCCTTTGGTAAATTCAAATCAAGACAGTTATCTAATCAAACAAGTAATTGGACTCAGTAAATGGAAAGCAATGAATTAAGTCAGTAGTCTGTAACATAAGAGGCCAAAATGCTTGATCTAATGGTCTCCTTAACCCAAACTTGACATGACTAGTTCCATAGCAAATCACCAGCAGGCTCATAATTGATCTCAAGAGTGTCAACCCTTATCTGCTCCCATGTCACACCAGCTCTGAAGCTCCAGTTGTTCTCAAAGCTCCCTGTGGCCATGACATGATAAGTAATTCAGCCAGTGAGTTTTACAGCTGTTACCGTGCTGCATATTGCTGTCACTCAGCCTCTGATGCCACGGGAGGATACAGGATGCTACTCTGCCTCTCCAAACACACAGCACCTCACACCAGGGTGCAGGAGAGTGTAAACTTCCCTGGACGTGTTTAAAAGAGGAGCAGATGTCGTGCTTAGGGACATGGTCCGGTGTCAGACTTAGTGGGGCTGTATCAGTGGTTGGACTCAATGATCTTAAAGGTCTTTTCCAACCAAAACCACTCTGTGATTCTATGATTCTGAACACCCCTCTCACAGACAGCATTGGCTGATGAAGGGTTGGACAACTTGCACTGAGTCCTAACTTCTTTCTAGACCCACTGCTGCAGCTCCTCACCTTGATGCCAACATTGGTGTTGTGGATGTCCACCTTGGCCCGCAGGTCTTTGCCGATCCTCTTCTGACCCAAGAATTTCTTGAGGAACTTGGTGCTGTATTTGAGGTTGTCTCCACAGACGCCCCATTGCCAGGCCTTGCGGTTCTCCAGGTCCGGGGAGTCGTCGCAGGTGCAGCGCTCCATGCGCCCCGCGCTACATGCTCTGGCCAAGGAGTGGGTGAGAGCTGCAGAGGACACTGCGTAGAGGAAGGCAGTTTCCTTAAAACCTGTACAGGAGAAGGATTAGGAGAGGGTAGGAGCAGGAAAGGCAAAATAAGGCACTCATCCACCCTACTGCTCTCCTGACTGTCTGTGAACTAAAACCAAGCACGAAATGTGGAAATACGGTGACAAAACTCTTCCATTACCTGCACAGTCCTAGCAGATCTCTGTATCGGGTTTGAAGTAACTGGTGTAGCAGCACCCCAGCCTCACCTGGTGGCTGTGCCTGATTCAATGCGGAGACAGGAGACCACTCATGGATCAAGGGGTGGGTGACAACAGCCACACTGCCCTGGGAAAATATTTAACTGCAGGAGGTGAAAATCACGAAACTCCATCCTCACCATATAGCTGACAGATGTGAATAGAGACTGTCACCGAAATCACGTTGTGGATTAAAATCAGGGAATATTTATTAGATGCTGAAAAAATATTCTAAAAATCTGACCCATTATTTAAAAATAGTTTTTAATTATGACTGTGTTGGCATGGTACTGTAGTATTTCATGTGGAAAGATGACACGTTTGATTGGGAAAGGTTCCATGTCAAAACACATGGGGAAGAATCACAGAATCACAGAACCACAGCCTGGTTTGGGAAGGAACCTCACAACCCCCCAGTCCAACCCCCATGGGCTCACAGCTCCCCCAGCCCAGGCTGCTCACAGCCCTGTCCAACCTGGCCTGGGGCACTGCCAGGGAGGGGGCACCCACAGCTTCTCTGGACACCCTGGGCCAGGGCCTCACCACCTCACAGGGAGGAATTTCTGCTCAATGTCTCATCTAAATCTCCCCTCTTCCAGTTTAAATCCATCAACCCTCGTCCCATCACTCCATGCCCTTGTAAAAGGTCCCTTCCCATCTCTCCTGTTCCCATTCAGGTCCTGGAAGTTGCTCTAAGGTCTCCCTGAAGCCTTCTCTTCTCCAGACTGAACAGGACAGACTCGCCCACACAGGAGTGCATTTTCTGACTTCCCTGTGAATTATCTACTCCCAATGACTGTGGTAATGCCTTCTGAAGCTGTTCTCCATCCTCAGGTAGGCTTGCCAGTTAGCCTTACTTTGAGCAGAGTTTGTAAGGGACCTCAAGAATTCATCCAGTCCAAACTCAAATCTTTCCATCACGTAATCTTTCTTATCCAGCTGTAATCATAGATCAGAGCACTGACTGCTAAGATCAGGGTAACGTCACCACAGATCTGACCAGAGAACAGGACAAAAGGTTATTCTGATAGCCATCAGTGAGAAGAATGATGAATTGACTTTGTGAACATAATGGAGAGGCCGCAGTAGCAGCTTCAAGGCAGAGTTCATAGGAGATGGCTGGAATCCCAGAGTTTGAGATGAAAGGTCTAGAAACAGCATGGACGGGGTTGGGAAAGTCAAGAAATTGTGGTCAAGATGAATCAACAAACTGCTTCCTACCTCACCACTTTAGCTGTTGTATCGCTGGGACAAGTAACTTGCAGCTAAGCTCTGTGGTTGATGATGCTCTATAGCATCTCTGAGGGTACTGGAAGACTAATGAAAAACTGGCACCAAATCCATCCCTGATATGGGACACAGCCAATACAGATTATGGATAGCAACAGGATGCTCACACTTTTTAAAATAGTGTCCAACACAAAAGAGGGAGCTGAGAGAGGATAAGATATACTTGAGAACCTAAATCCGAAAAATAATTCCAGAAGCTAATCTCCGAATGCTTACCCAGTATCCCAATCTGACATACTGATACCAGAGAAGAGGAGAACGTTTTAGAAACACTTTCCCATACCCTATAAAGCTAGCAGTACCAGTCAGCTCCACATGCCCTGCTAAATCTGACTTTGTGGAGTACCGCACTGCTTCTGCTATTTCTGACCAGCGATGGTTTGGTTTCTGCTGTGCCACTCCACGTAAGTCCTGCCCAGATCTCAGCCCACTGGAAACCAGAGGCCATTGCTTGTGGTCAGGCCCCTGCAGACAGCAGTAACTGCAGATAGCAAGTGTGCTTTCAAACCGTCTCCTTCTCTCCCCTCTGCCCCCACTGCCTTTTGTGGCAAAGGTTCAATCTCACCAGACTGTCAAATGCTGAAGAAACATCTCAAGATTATTCCTTTGACTTCGTCATAAGGGATTGGTCACCATTGAATTGTTTAATTCATAAATCACATGAATTAAGAAAAAACTGAATGGTCCTTAAGCCCTTGTAAAATAACAACAAGCAACAGATCATCTGCTGAAGCTGGATTTTCAGTGGGGCATAGCACAAATGAGCAGTAACCAGCTCCAACAAGCACGATTTGGGAAGATCCTTGTGTCCTGAGTATCTACCCTCCCTCTGTGTCAATGCAGATCTTGTCACCACAGCCAGTGGAGACCGGAGCCAATGCCCAGGCTGTCAGGGTCTGGTTTTGGGATGAGTCACTCTCCTGACCCCATTGGCTGTGTTGCCAGTGACTAAACGAAATCCTAAACACTCAGTGCAAGTGTCTAGATGCAGATGCCTTGGCTGGGCAGCAGTCAGTTTGGTTGCATCACCCAGCACAGAGCTGAATTCCAAGATGTTGAGGCAAGCCAGCTCCCCCTGGAAGGACCCTGCAGAAGCCCGAGTCTTCCTCGGAGCTCTCTGGAATTATTTCTTGGCTCAGCAGCCTGTAAATACAGAAACGTCTGCTGCAATGGCAAGGCACTGTTCTGTGGTGCGGTGTGCTCTAGACCACAAGGAAAGCTATAATAGGAGGAGTTCAGCCATGTGGTGATTCTGCCAAAAGAACGATGCTCAAGGTCAAAGATTTTTAAAAGCGACGATAGAGTGAGCATTTCAGAGCAAGTGGAAGAGACATCTCTCAGAGAGAAACAAAACAAAAACCCAAACAAACAAATACCAAAAACCCCCAAACAAACAAACGAAAAAGAGCAGAGCAGAACGCCATAGAATTTAGGACTTCTCAAAGTCTTTAGTACAACCTCCTGCCCAAAGCAGGGCTAACTCCAGTGCCAGATAAAGTTGCTCAGGGCTTTGTCCAACTGAATCATAGACTCATTATGGTTGGAAAAGACCTTTTAGACCATCAAGTTCAAATGTTGACTAACTCTGCCCTTCTAAACCATGTCCCTGAGCACCACATCTAGATGGCTTTTAAATGCATCTCAGGATGGTGATCCAGCCCCTGCCCTGGACAGCCTGTGCCAGGCTTTGATAACTCTTCTCAGTCGTCACTGCAAATTAAGTGTGGCTTTCCACCTGATACAAACATGAACTGTCTCACTGCGACATGATTCCCCTCTTGCACTCAAAAGACCACTGAAGACTGCTAAAAAGTGTGTGTTTTTCGTTACGTTTTCTCTAGGATCATGGCGATATCAAATGATTCAATAATTTCTAGAACTCTTCATCACCACTTGGGTGGAAGGAGCATGGTCCATCATCTGACCAATAATTGCCCAGGCATGAGCAGAACATTGGTGGGAATGTGTGAGAAACAGCAGAAGTGGCAGCTGGAAGTGTTCCTGCTCTTTGTGAAGGAAACGAACCTACTCGTAAGTTAAAGGCAAATGAAAAGCAATAATTGCTTCTTCCAGCCAACTGTCCTCTCACACAGGCGATGTCTACAGCATACTTTTCTGCATTAAATCACCATTTGATCCTTAAGATTGTGTAATAAAAGTTTTCAAGCCCTTATCCTCATCTGCCAAAACAGGTTTTAAATTACAGGTGATATTTTATTTTGTCAGTCAGGAGTCCATGGAAATGTTGAGGCATGCCACCACCAGGTAATTGAATGTTTTCCACCTATTTGAAGAAGAGGATTATTCAATTGTCATTTTCAAGTTCTTTGAGGTTGATGAAGGTACAGATGTCAGAAAGTCACTCAAAATTATCACCAGCAGCTTTTCCACAGTGTGCTAAAGAATCACAACAGAGCCTTGCAATGAAGTAAATCTGATCTTGTATGTGCTGGTTTACTAATTTATTAATATTTACTTTACTAAAATGTTATTATTTTAAATAGAAATTTTAATAAGTTTCAATCCCTATGCAAAATTAAAATTAAAACTGACATTCTAATTTCATCAAAGTTAATATTGGCTTATTCAGGCCACTTCTTTTAAAACGTTAACTTACTAAACATTTTCAAAAGATTGAAGCTTAGTAAACACTACTAAACATCACTGAAGGGCTGAAACTCAGTAACGGGTGGGCAGGCACTGTCTGGATGAGGACAGGTTTAGCACAGTGTACGTGCATGCTCTGGAGACTTGTATTAAGAAACATTTCAGGGTCTGTCTTCATTCTATTTTTCTCAAGTTCTTACAATTTGAAGTGTTTCTTATGCTCCCTTCCACTTCAAATGCAGGACTGACAGGATGTTTTCTGCCTCTAAAGCACTATGTGAAACAGAAGCCAGTGGCTCTTTTGCCCACTGTGCCTGAACTTCTGCAGACAACCCAAGTATATGTAAAAGAGTCTCAGGAGACATTTGTCAACAAGCACTGAAACGCCTTAAACAGCTTTTTCAAACACTAATTTAGGATTTAATTCTGTATCTGAGAACAACAGAGACTTACATGAAAAACATCCAAAGAACTAAAAAGAGTCTTTTGCTCAAATGTCCCTTGGCATAAAGCACTAACCCTCATTTCTCACAGCATCGTCCCTGACTGCCAGCCAAGGAAGATGCTCAGCCCAGCAAACTCTGCTCTCAGACAAAAATCCACAAGCTAAGGCTGTGAACTTCCTTCCACTTTTCAACCCGTGACAAATTGCACAGGAAAGATGAGGATAAGGCACATTTTGCAGCAAACAGGTCCAGGCTGATCCCATTCCCAGGTGAAGCAGACGATCTCTGCACTCCTGGTTACCACCCCATTTCCTTAATTTGCCTGGCTATTGCCAGGGCCACAGCACCAGTGAGATTTCATACTGCAAACCAAGACTACCTTGTACCTCGCTTCAGCAGGCTGGTCCGGCCCTCCAGGCTGCAGTTCCAGCGCTCGCTGCGGAACTGGTACTGGCACTCCACCACGCCGAGCCGGATGGCGTCCCGCAAGGTCTCTGCCAGGCCGGGCTCCCTGCGGCACAGCCGCTTCTGCTTGCGGGACAGCTTCAGCAGGTCACACTGCTTCACATGGATCTTGCCCTGGGCAGAGCTGGCCGAGGGGCCCAAGGATGGGAAGTGGGCCAAAGCTTCTTTCCCGGTCAGGCTGAAAGACAGGGGAAAACCAGTGAGTTGTGGAAGCTGGCAGTCATGGAAGAGTGAAGGTGATCGGAGGGAAGGGTGTTCAGAATGCTGCTGGTCAGGCTACTTTACCAGCTGAGAAGATTAATCAATAAAGATTAGATCTAGTATCCCATCTCCACCACACACCAAGGCAAAGCAGCAGACTGTGGGCAGAAAGAAGAAACACGTGTGTGTTGTCACCAGAAACCTCGGGTGGGAAGATTCGCTGACTCCATGAAGACAACGCGTTTACACCCCTCCAGCTGTGCCTCCTTCACAGCACATTCCCCGTCACATACAGAGATCTGTTTTATTCAGTGGTGCTGCAGCTCACTGCATGTCGCAGCTCTGTGCTAACTCCACAAAGCATTAACCACGTCCTCTCAGGGGTTTGTGCATCCTGCTGCTGTACCACCAGACAGAGCTGGGAAAGACCAACAGGGAGATATCAGCAACAACCGCCTTTCTAGAGCAACTAGAGCACAGCTTTGGCTGGAAACATTTTCTGGCTAGAAAGAGGAAGGCAATGTGTCCTGGCTTACTGGGACAGAATCTGAGAGTCAGTTTTTCTGTCCAGGAAAACAGTGGTTCTGTAAGGACTCCAACACCCCGTGGGAACAGAGTGATAGGACACTTTGCTCTAGGTCTCAGCTAATGCTGGTATGTGAGGATCACGATCTGCAGCAGTCTTGAGATAAAGAGGTGCAGAGGCTGGGGGAAGCACAAACCCAGGGCAGTTGGCCTCAAGCTGACCAATTAGGACTATTCTGTATCATAAATGTCACATTCACTATAAACTGAGGAGTTTGCTGGGGACAGCCCTTCCTTCTTCTTCGTTCGTCAAGACTAAGAGAACAACTGTATAAACCATGACACGGGGTCAACTAAATATATTGACAAATCAAATGGGAGTGCACTTGTATGTGTTTATATGTAATAAAAGATACAGATAAAATAAAATATATAAAATACAATAAAATATCTCAGATATTTCTCAGCTGAGAAATGTCACTGATTTTTGAGACATGATTTCACTTTTCATGACAAGACAGTACTCTTCTTGCAAAATTTATCTCCCTCGTAATCTTTAGGATGCTTGAAAACACAGAGAAATTATTTTACATTGATGCAAGGTTTGAGGGATGCAAGCAAACTGGAAAAGTCACGCATTTGCACAACACTGATCAGGAGCGCCGCTGATCAGGAAAGGATCACAGAGTCTGTCTGGCACCAGACACTGCATGGAGGGCAGCAGCAGCAGCAGCAGCAGCACAAGGGACACGGCAGCCCAGAGCTGGAGGACCTGTGGTGAGGGACACAAGACTGACCCAAGGAGAGACACCAACAAATGATAAGCAAACTTGACTGCTCGGCCTGGCTCACCATGGTGCTTGAAAATAAATACAAATGGTCATTGGAGTCGTATTTCCTTGGGTGCACAAGCACAAGCTCTGCACAAGCTCTGAAGCTCAAGAAGATCAAGATACGCCAGCTCCTGCGTGGGCAGAGAGCGGCTCAGATGCCAGCAGAATTCTGACGTCTTAGGGATGTTCAGCCTGTGCCTAATTCACTGGGGTAATGCTGGGTTCAGGAGGAGATGTTGCTCTTACGTCAGTTAGAGGAGGAGCAATGCTCGCCCAGAGTCAGAGACCCAGACCTTGCTTGGTGCTGGTACTCCAGCACTCACATCTCGGGAAAGCGCGCTCCTCAGCGAGCTGGATGTAAGATGTGGCTGTTCTCTGTTTGCCATGCAGTGTCTGTGCTTCCATGCAGCAAAGTTTACCAAGTTCATGGCACGGACAGGAGAAATAAGAAAAAGGGAACTGACACTGGAAGGAAGAATTCAGGAGCCTCGAAATTGTTCACTGCTGGGAAGTCACACGGGCAGTTTTACTGAACTGTACACCATGCCATGGACTGTCCACATCCCAACAGAACTGCCACCCACGCCAGGCATCCTAACTCCCACAAATCCCTTCTCAGAACAAAGAGACCTTTCCTCCTGCCAGGCTCCATCCTCATTTCAGTGTCCTCCATCACCGCTAAACCAGTGTTCATCCCTTGTCAGACTTTTTTGAGACAGCAGCAGTAGCTTCACTATTTTGCCTACTCATCTCCACCTGGAATTTACCTTCCTGTGAAAGTCTCCCTCATGCAAACTATCACTCCCATTACATCAGATGTGTGTATGCCAGCATGCAAAACTTATACTGCTGTGCTTGGAGGCTCCTACAGAGATGGGGATTCACTGCATAAGATAGGTGCACAGAAACAAAACCAGTGTCTTGCCTAACTTTCAATATAGAGAAGCAGGGAGGGAAATTAAAGGAGTTGCCCAAGGCCATGGAGTTGAGCAGGGGCAGAGCTGGGTGCAGAAGCCACTCTCGGAGTCACAGCAGACACAGCCAAGTCTACCCATATGAGCAGAGGCTTGCAGGCTCCGACTGTATTCATTATAACTCTGTTTTATTAGGGTACAACTAACAGGATCAGATCAAGATCACAGTACAGGAACATTCTTACAAGATTAAATATAAAATATGCAGATATTTGCAGTAAGGCAAACTGCACATCGCTTTTATATGATTTAGGGTTTATTATCTACAGATCATGCAGCAAAAAAAGTAAACTCTTTGAATTAATGCACACCTGCTAGCAATCTGAAAGAACAATAAGGATCTCAAACTTTTATTTCTCTCTACTTTTCTGTCTAAGCACTTTGCTAAATTCATCTATTTCCTTTAATCTCCTTCCAGCCACATTCCAGCTGCTTAAGAGACTTTTAATGAGAGCCTGTTCCTGTACAATGCCCAATGTCCTCTGGATCTGTAAGGTCTTAAAAACCCCTAAAAATATGCCTTTTCTACCTCTCCCAAGTAAGGAGAAAAATCAAAGGGAGCCACAACAGGACTGCATATCTGATTTCACCGGCCTTTCATGTGCTACGGAAATACCTACACCCCACAGACAGCTGAAACAAGCGTTGGGGAAGGGCTGAGAAAATAGGGGACAACGGCAGAGCAAATCACGACGATGCACAACGGGTCCACAGCTCTCCTCAATCCCTGGCAGCTCAGTGAAGAGTTCTGAGGCTTTCAGAAGCAGCACCATTCGATCACTGGTATTTATCCTGGGCAGCAGCAGTGATGTGCTGTCCTGACTGAGCAGAACGCTCTCCTGTGCTTTGGACCACCTGCTGCCTACAGAGAAGGTGCCAGCAGTCCTCAGAGCAGCATCTCGGGATGAACGACTGATCTCAAAGGTGTTTTACCTTTTCTTTTCTATCAGAGTTGTTATTTCAGACCCTCTGGCAGGTGGTTTTATATCTGTTACTCTCCAGGATTTCTGTCAAGCTTTCTGCTCCTCACAAAGGAAAAGAGCTTGTATTAAAAACTCAAGTGCGTTTTAAGGGAGGTTTTGGGTTCGAATCCTTGGAAATGGGCTTTTCTGCTTGCTGCAAACCCTTTTTGGGAATAGCAACAGATGATGTGTTCAGATACAGATTCAGGTTGTAAAAAGAGCTCTCCACAGGGAACATATAACATTTTACACGGGGAGAGCTGGCTGTTTTGGGATGAGAAGTGGATGTAACCTGGTGTGAGGATGCAGCTGGGAGCTGTTGCAGTCAGTGCCTGTGCCCCAGGGAACTTGGGTCCCTCCAACTGCATGGGGCCCTTCATCCTCATCTGTGCTGGGCTCCCACAGTCTGGACACACTCGGTTTAAATCCTTACACCTCTCAACCCAACCACACGAAATCTCTCCACATAGCTCTTGATAACCCTAATGGCAGGGTGCTCCAGGTCAGCAGCTCATCAGTCCTTACATGGAAGATCAGATTTTTAACTCCATATTCCCTGAAATGTTCCCTGAAGGTAACACTCAACACCCAGTGGGAAGAGATTTTAGAAAATACAACATCCTAAGATAGTGACTAAAGAGAATCTGGGAACGGGGGATAACCCAAAAGCATCCATGAAAAGCCCTCACCGATTCAATGCACCTGTGGTCCCGCACCCCCTCTGCTGCAGCAGTCACTACAGACTCCATCTTTTCAAGTCTCAGCTGAAAGCTGCCGTCCCTCTCTGCTTCTGCTCTTTCTGCTAATATACTCTTTTTAATTATCCCAGCATTCTGTATGACTGGCAATGCAAAGAAAGATGCTGTAGCAAACTCTCTTGATGTACTGTACTTTGACAAATTATTATGCCGTAATTAATTTATCAGCTCAACAGGAAGCATCTTCAGGAACCTTTCCAGGAGCACTCAGAACTGGACAGCAGAGTCCCTGTTTGTTGTAGATTTGGTCCATTGGATTTACCAGGGAAAGGCTGCAATAACAGTCACCAAAGAAAACAAGGGAATGCAGGTTAACTGGATGAAAACTTACTTGACATCTCTACAAAGATACAAGTTCTCATATTTACATTACGATTCATTTGGCATGTTATGCCATTTTCAAAACTATGCAAGCCCAAGCTTCAATAGACCTGCAAACTCACGTGTCGGCTTTACTCTGTAAGGGCCCTCCCAAAAAATTCTCCCATCATGAAACGAGCAATAGTTGCACCACTGACTTTGATGGGAGCAGGACCAGCAGTAAACACCAATGCCATAGGCAGGCTGAATTCAGAGGAGCTGCAAATCAAGACAGCACATCATGTGGAATTCCGGGATGGCTGGCGCCTCCGTACCCGCCCCAGGTACTTCAGGACGGGCCATACAGAAGCACTGCAGCAGACCCGGCTGCCCGCAGAGCGCAGGCCAGGCTGGCCCAAGACCAAGACGTGCTGCAGCCTGCTCCCTGGAGGTGTCCTCAGCAAAGGCTGAAATCCAGTTCATCACTTCTGCCTCCCCAACACCACCTTCCTGAGGTGGGTTTCTTCTGAATTCTGCCCTGGTCTAACTCTAGGAAAAGGGGAACTGCTGCCCTCTTAGGCCCTGTGAGGAGCTCTGTGCCCTCCAGCACACCCTAAACTACTTCTCACTTTGGGAGACACAGCCCCTGAGAAGGCAATGGGAGGCCGAGAGCTTTCAGCGAGGTCTAGAGAGGCTCCCACCCCCCCAGGGTGCTGTACATCCCAAAAGAACAAGCATGGTTGAGATGAGGAGGGAATACCTCACGGGAGGCTGCAGCATGGGGGGAGACTGAAGGAAAGGCCAAAACAAAACAAGCACGAAGGAAATTAGGAAGTGTACACTGACTACAACAAGGGAGATCGCCACTCCTGGATTCCTGCATCTAATGAGCCAGGCAAGCCCAACATAACCTGAACAACAGCCGGACCACATTTCATGCAGAGCTTGTTTTCTCCTCCTCTCTTAAGAGCAGGCTGTGGTTTACCCCTCTGTGCACCCAGCGCCAGCACTTCAGGGTCTGCTCAAGCAGAGCCAATGCCCTGACACCAGGCAGCCAAACAACCCCAATGTTGGGAATGGGGTCTTCTCAGATCTGTCCACTGCTGCTATAATTGCTCCGCTGTAAGGTCGCGTTCACTCTGACATGACTTTGTTTTGTGTATTTAGAGGTGATCTTCTTCTTTCCTGGGCCCTTGAACCATTTTTCCTGGACTAATCCATACACTTCTTGCCTTACCTTTGTTCTGACAGAATCAAACCTGGTGTTTTCCTCACCACTGTCTAACCAGCATCAGCTCACCTTTGCCAAATCTACTGTGCACAGCAGAAAGGGATCAGGTCCTGTCCCTGCAGATGGCCACCCAAAAGCCTCCACTTTCTATCACATCATTGTGAGGTTTTCTCAATTAAGTGTTTGGAAAGCAAAGATCTGGCTCATGTGCTTAAGTCCTATTCGGCAAAACTTAGAGGTAGACCCCTGCACCAGGGTCTAAGGGCCCTTCCAGTTCAGCAGTAGTTTGGATGTGAGATTATTTTTCTCCCAGACTGAGCCATATCAAGCATTCACATCAGGACATCTAAGATTTTCATGTTCCTCTCCAATCTGTATTGGAAAGCACCCATGTGTCACATTATTAATCACCACCAAACAGTCACTGAGATCTTAGACTTTAGTTTCCTTCCTGTATTCCTTCTTGTGCTTTTTAAATAAAGAGGTGAGAATAGCAGGACATGCCGGTGTGAAACCCCTCAAGGAGAAACAGAAGTTTAAAAATGAAACTACAGCCTCGGATCCTACACTGCGCGTGGTCAAAAGACAGCACACCCAGGTTTCGTATACCCAGAAATCCTCTCATACCAAACAGATGACTGTCACAAAACGAAGAATCGTTCAGGTTGCTTAAACAACAGAGCCCAGCTTGAGTGATAGTAACTGCTTTGTGTTCATCATCTGCAAGGGGAGCACAAACACATCCACCTCCACCAGTGCAACCATGTGCGTGTGCCCCTGTAACTGGAAAGCTCAAAGTCACTTGCTGCAAGCCAGCTCCTTCGCAGAGTGTGTATAAACACTTGTGTATATAAACACTTGTGTGTGTATAAACACACCATAAACGACCAAGAGAGGCAGAGTCTTCCCCTGTCAGCAGGTGCTGAGATACGAGATAGGCTAAAAGATGTAACTAACAAAATCCAGGAAGCTTTCTGGCCAAAATACACTGTCCCAAGTAAGCCACGCCAGCAGACACTTGCAAGCAAATGCAGCAAGGTCTGGCATGTGATGGAGGGACCGAGACCCTCCGCAAATGTCAGCCAGCACAGCTCTGTCCCGAGTGTTACGCTCACTCACAGCAGTGTGTGAATGTGTTAATGTTTGTGTGTCTCCTACACTCGCTGTGATATGTGAACAGTGCTGGTTACCCTCAGAGAGTCTGGAAACCTGTCCGAGAAGCAGCACACTCAGAAAACAAAACAAAACATCTCTTCCCATGAAATTCTGCATTGCCCCAATCTGTTAAAAACCATCTTCACTGTTATCCCAAGAAAAACTGAAGTAGGGGGAGGACAAGCACTGAAGCATCAGCCCTGTCTCCCTGCGCCCAAACGCACCCTCGGTCCCTGGGCTGGCTCTAAGCCCCCACGGCCCCGTGGACCCCGCAGCACCCACCTGTGCCCCACCGCCCTGTGCCGTTTCCTCACCCCCCCCCTCCTCCCCCCCCCCTGCCGGTGAGCAGCCTGGAGACAGGCATCAAATCCAGCAGCTACCCAGGCTGATCCTCATCCCGGACAGAAACGGAGCGCAGTTCAAGGAGTACAAAAAAGTCGGTTTTTCGCCCAATTGCCCCCAGCTAATGGCACCTTCCACCCCGCATCTCCATCCCA
>NW_010192861.1:0-2723 GCF_000695765.1 Mesitornis unicolor | reverse complement strand
CGCTTTTAAGGCTTTTAATGTCTCTAGCACAGTATTCCACAGACTACGAACTGCAACGGATTGTTATTTGATCCCAAGGCAGACTGAATTCCTGCCGCGGTTGCCCTTTCTGCTCTTATTGCTCTTATTGCTCGTAAATATACTGTCTTATCTCCCTTAGTCACTGCATTCCAGAGTTTCTCCCCCTCAGTCCAAGTTTTCGCCTTAAAGGGCCGATGCTGCGTCAGGTGAAAATCCCTGGCTTCTATACCATCGCAACAATTTCTTTCTCTCTTAGAGAGAATACGTAAATGTCTCACTGATGTCTCTATCCCTCTCTTAGAGAGGTCCCAGCGAATGACGTGGCCGCAGCTTCGGCATCCATGCTGCGGGGTGAGGAACGATCACTCACCGGTGCCTGTTCTGCTTTTGCCCGAACGGCACCCTCCGGCATCTGTTCTGCGTTTGCCCAAACAGCATCCCAAACGTCTGTCCTGTGTTTGCCCAGACAGCGTCCCGACGTCTGTCCTGCGTTTGCCCAGACAGCGTCCCAGCGTCTGCCCTGCGTTTGCCCGGACAGCACTACAGTATCTGCCCTGCGTTTGCCTGGACAGCACTTAACCTGAGGGGTGAGGAGCGACCTCACACCAGCGTCTGCTCTGCTTTTGCCCGAGCAGCGCTACCCTCGACCAATTTCCCACTCCCCCTCCTTTAGCTGCTTACCGCAGTCTCGGAGCTTAAGGTGAAGGGAGGAACCAGCCTCTGCTGCCAAATGTGGGGAGTGGGAGTAAGACTACCCGGACTAACGAGGTATTCTCAATATGAGTATGGTAGTTCTCCTTTATTAAGCAGAGTTACACAGCTTTTATAATCTCGGTTTTAGTCACGAGATAGTCACGAGCAAAGCACGCAGCAAATACATATAGCTAATTGGTTGCTGTCCATGCGTCCTGATGTATGGACGGAACGCCTACTTGCGGTTAGCGAGTCCGGCTCTTATCTTCCTTAAAGTTGCAGATGACCCTTATTCGCACGCTGGGTTGGTCACATCCACAAGATCATGGCCGCGCTGGGAGAGCCAGCACTCCACACCAACTTACACCAGAAAGGGGCTTAGACTGAAAGTCCTTGCTGGATTTCTCCTTCTATGCGAAATGCTTCTGTAATCAAACAAAGCTCTCGGCTGTGTCATTCTGTGTTTGTCTATCTCATCCACATTCGCCTCCAATTTTCGTGGCTGCTGGTAGGAGCCAACTCTCAAGTGGAAATGGTGAAGCTCTTCTCCCACACCAAAGATGCTAGGACTGAAGACTGTTGCTGGCTCTTGTCTTTTCTATTAAGCGAACTTGTAGCCTCACAAAGCTTTTGGTTCTGGGATTTCTTGCTTCCCTGGGAAGCCAACATTTGCTACCAGGCTTTCTCTGGAGCTGCCCACAGCCTGGTTTCAATATGGCAAACATTCAACTCTAACTCACAGCACAAAGTGGCTTAGACTGAAAGCTGTTTCTTGATATATCTTTCAATGCAACGTTCCTCTGTAGACAAACAAAGCTTCGGTCTCTAATGTTCTGTGCTTCACTATCTCGTCCACGTTCACCACCAATTGTCCTGGCTGCTGCTAGGAGCCGTCTCTCAAATGGAAAAGTTCAAGCTCTTCTCCCACACCAAAGGTGCTAGGACTGAAGACTGTTGCTGGCTCTTGCCTTCTGTACAAAGCATATTTGTAGCCCCACAAAGCTTCTCGTGCAGGGCTTCTTCTCTTCCCTGGAAAGACAGCGTTTGCCACCAGGCTTTCTCTGTAGCTCCCCACAGCCTGGTTTCAATATGGCAAACGTTTGAGTCTAACTCACACAAGAAACGGAATAGGACTGTAAGCTCTTGCTGGATTTCTCCTTCCTTGTGAAGTGCTTCTATAAGCAAACAAAGCTTTGGGCTGTGCCATTTTCTGTTTGGCTATCTCGTCCACGTTCACCTCCAAATTTCGTGGCTTCTGGTAGGAAGCCATTTCCTGTGAAATGGAAACGGTCAAGCTCTTCTCCCACACCAAAGATGCTAGGACTGAAGACTGTTGCTGACTCTTGTCATGTCTACAAAGACTATTTGTAGCTCCACAAAGTTTTCGTTTGGGGCTTTCTTGCTTCCCTGGGAAGCCAACGTTTTCCACCCGGCTTTCCATACAGTCTGGTTTCAATACGACAGACATTCGACTTCAACTCACACCTGAAATGGGCTTGGACTAAAAGTTCTTCCTGGAGGAAGGAAGGAGAAAAAAACAAAACTGTACACTGTATGCCTAGAAACTCTGAAGTTCCCACTATATGTAGCAAAAATCCCACTATCAGCCAGAACTAAAAAAGCTCAAAAAGAACCAAATAAGGGATGAAAATACCTACAAAACTCAGTACTTTCGCCTACAAACTCCAAAATTGCCAATATAAGTAGCCTAAAACCTAATATAAGCCAGAAAAGCCAATAAATCTGATATGGTTTCTTTTGCAATGTGGTAAATTCAGAAATAGCAGACATGTCAAGAATCTTTTAATTTGTCCCAAAAAAGATGAAAAAGCAAGGATATTCAGCTTAAACGCCTAAAAAGCTGAAAAAGTTCAAATTAGGGAAGCAAACGCAAAACTCAACACTTGTGCCTACAAACTCCTAAATTGCCCATATATTTTTCAAAACCTCCAGTATCAGACAGAAAAGACAAACAAGATGAAAAAGTGCCTTATTTGAAGTGCTAAAGT
>NW_010192860.1:0-8514 GCF_000695765.1 Mesitornis unicolor | reverse complement strand
TGCTCCTAAGTTGATCCAAGTCACAGTTGTGCAAATCTGTCCCTTTGTTAATTTTTTTGTTTCTTTATTTGATTGTTTTTGCCCTTTAGCTTGTGTTCTGTTGCAGTAATGATTTTTACACTGCAGTTTGAAAAATACTAGAGCTAACACAAGATGAACTGTAAAAATGCACAGTAGAAATTTGGGGAATGGAAGGAAGATGAAGGGACTATCTAATTTCAGCTATTTAGAATACATTTTGAAATAAGTGAAGGTACCTGACTTTAATTTTACTATCTTTTATCTTTATGGTTGCTTATATTTTATGTTCTGACAGTTACAAAACTATCATAATAAAAACGTTGTAGTGAAGAAAAAGAAGGTAAAAGTTATGTATTTAAACTCACTGGAGTTTAACTTAAGCTTGTGGTTTGTCTCACCTGTATGTGCAGACCAAGCTCACACCACTAATGGTCCAGAGCTAATGACCTTGAGGATATGGTCAATGCAGTTCTTATAAAAAAATACCTATATCTGGTTGTAAGGGTTCAGAAAATGCATTAATATCTCAAACATTTGTCTAAGGTGTTAATGTAAAGGGCAAGGTTTGTGAATGTGTGTTGCAGAATAACAGACTGAGGCTGGGCGCTGTGCTTATCCTGTACAGATAAGCACCAGACCTGAACAAAGGCAAGCGCTGAGCATCTTGTCACCTGGTGGCCTGACACTGAATCATCCCAGTGAAACCTGGGGTGGGGTGGAAGCCTCATAGCCCAGTGCTACTCTGGTAGATAAGCAGACCACTTTTAATTACCTCTGTACTGAACTCCCAGTTTCACATAACAACTCAAGAGCCCTGCACCTAGAAGAGGCCAATTAAGACCGAAAAGACTTGCTCCCCACACACCTGTAAAGAGCATGGGTGTTAATTTACATGGAAAGCAGGGACTAATTAGCATGGGAAGCGGGAAACTCAACTAAGGGAAGGTGACTAGCTGCCTATAAAAATGGAAAAGATGCCTGTATAGGTGATGCTCCCAGAGATTGGACACCTCCCCTGTTGGCAGGACTGATACCAGGACTGGTAATATTTCTGTCTTTCCATTTTTCTATCCTCTCTTTTCTACTCTCTCCCACTCTCTCTCCTTCCTTTTAAGTAACACAAGGCCAGTATTGTTACCTAGCAGTAATTTTTGCTAGCTGTTAGTAAGAATTGCTCTTGTTAATTGGTATCGTTCTAGTTACTGTGGGAAAAGCTACTGCTCTTTTGATCTGTCACTAATTTGTCATTGGCTGTTGAGCCTATTGTCATTAATAAAGCTAGTAAATGCAGTATTGGTGATTGGAATCATTCAATAAACACTTTGATTAGGAACCTTGAGACTTGTCTTACTGTTGTTCAACCCGCTGGGAGTTTGCTGGTCTTAATCGTTTGTTCACCTCCTTAAAAGAGAGACATGACACCGGTGGACATTCGTGGCTTACCTGTAAAAACTTATTAAATGGAACTTCTGTAAAATAGGATGTAAACTGGCTTGAATGTGTAAAATGCCCTCACAAAACTTTACTGCTATTTCACTCATTGGTAATTGTTTCCAAGGAGAAAAAAAAAAAGGAAATAAAAACAAAGAAAAAAATCAAATGAAACAAAAATGTAAAGAACAGTCATTCTAAGAAGATCATAAAGCACACTGAAAAGTGCATTTAAAATTTATCTTCCTATGACATCTATGTCTTCTTCCCTTCATGAGGAGGGAGATTTTAATTTACCAGTTAATAGCAGTGGTTACTGGGCTAGACATTTAGACTCACACAGACAGATCAATGCACAGAATAAAACATTCCCACTTTGTAATTGCATTATAGTTGTTCCTTAAAAACATTTTATTTGAAGCCAAACCTTTGTGCTTCTTAATGTTCTTGTCTGAATATTTTTCATTGGAAAGATTTTCATTGCAAGATGTAACAGAGGTGACATAGCTAATATGAGCTGATAATATAGTAAGGTTCAACTTACTCTTTTTCTTTCATTAATTTTACCCATGTACAGTTCAATCTCTTTTTATTAACAATATAGCCATTCTTTGGTACAGCAGAGCATTACAAATGTATTAAGTACTGGCCAAACAGGTGCAGAAATTGGTGATCTAAAAGTTAAATCAAGAAAGCAGTGAAGTAATGAGCTTTTAGATAGCAATTAATCAGGCATTGTGTGTCATGAAATGGCTTGCCTAAAACACTTTCACTTTGGCAACTAGATGTAAGGAAAGGCTTCTTGGGATGATAATCTGTTTAAAAACTTTTTAGAGCAAGAGCTGTCTCTTCATATGGCACCATCACTATCTTTATTTAGGATCTAACATTACTGTAATATAAACTAAAGAAAACAAAGCAAAACAAAAAACCCACCCCTCTGTCGTGGTTTAGGCCCAGTGCAGAACTGAGCACCATGATGCGCCAAATAAAACGGCTAGTCAAAATAAGGATTGGGAGGGCTCCTCACCACTTAAAACAGGTCACAGGCAAAAGATAGACTCATCATAAGGAATAAAAACAAAGCAATTTTAATTTGTTACCAACATCATAGTAGAACAATGTGAGATACAACCAGATATTAAAAATCAAAACACCTTCCCCCCACCCATCCCTTCTTCCTGGGCTCAACTTTTCTTCCCAGTTTCTTCACCTTCCCCCTCCCCCTTTGCCTAGAGGTACGTGGGGATGGGAGTGGGGGTTTGCAGTTGATCTTCCTGCCATGTGTTTTTTAAAGGGCTAGGAAAAAAAACCTCCACCCAGTGTCTCTCTCTCTGCTTCCACGTGGCCCCTTTTCCATAGGGTGAAAAAGGTCCTCAAAAGTCCAATATGGGTCTGTCCACAGCTGCAGGTTCCCTCACACACAACTGCTTCAGTCCAAGTCCACAAAACTCCATATCTGGGTCTGCCCATGGTCACAGTTCCCTCACACACAACCAGTCGACCCAGCTCTCGTCATGGGTTGCAAAAGGGAAACCTGGGTTCTGCATCATCCTCCTCCTCCCTCTCTTTTATTTCCTTCAAACTGACCTTGGTGTTCTTCAGAATTGTTGTCCTCGAGCCCCACTCCTTCCTCCACTGAAAGTCTCTTCTGATGGCAATGGAGATCTCGGCTCTCTCTCTCTTTTTTCTCGGGATGGAGCTGCAGCAGGGCTTAAGCCTAAGTTGTGGACGGGGCTGGCCAAACCCAGCCGGCCAAGGCCGGGGCTGTGCCACCCACACCTGGGGCTGCGTTGGTCATGGCCGGTGCCAGAAAGAGAGCCAGGCATACCCTGCACCCCCTTTAAATACATGAATTCGCAGGGGCGCTGATTGGCTTGGCCCTGGTCAGAGGTGGGTCTGGCAAAGGCAAAGGGGGAGCTTTTCAGGTAGCTTCTTCCTAAAGGGCCATCTCCATAGCCCTTCCCCTGTTACCAAAGACACAACTAAAAACCCCCTCACAGAAAACCCAATACACCCTCCCAAATACCTTTCCTAAACTCTGAAGAGCTGAATAACTTCCTGAGTGACAAAGAATAAACACTTTATTCTATTATATATTTTCTATTCAAGAAAAGTCTGTCCTGAACTTAAAATAATCACGTAATTTTGCAGAAGACAAATACATTGAAACTGTTAGGAGAGCTCACAGGCTATGTAGCAGTAAACAATATTTATTTAGATATGCTTGCAGAAGGAATTCCAAATAATTTATTCTTCTGTTGATTTAATATGAGACTGGGGTTAAAATAAAGGATTATTTATCTTTCTAAAACTTAGAACATTTTTTTTCCAAGTATATATGAAGCTTTCATGGAATTAGGCTTTTGATTACATAAATTACAAACTGACAAGTTCATTACAATGTAAGGAAGTAAATTCATAGTACTGGTGGGAGAAGATACCAATAGTCATATGTTTTTGGAAGCATTATTTGAATTAGACCATCTTCTTATTTAATCTGCAAAATTAGTTCTGTACTTGATAGCATATACAAATCAATCAGTTTAGCAAAATGTAGTGGACAATTTGTTTATGACTAAATCATACATAGTCATATACTTTTGCTCTTTTTATTAATGCCCTGACGTTATGTTTACAGACTTATGAGACTTGAGTTCACATGGCTAATGAAAGAATATAAATACCATCATGAAAATGTATACTACATTGTTCATCAAAAAATATGAAAGGTTTGCATCTCTTTCCATTTTTCATATACAGATCTCAGTCAAAAACAAATAACTTAAAATCTGTCCACATCTCAGCCAATGCTTAATCAAAAAGACTAGGAAGAGATGGGTTTACTATATGAGTGTCCATAACTCAACAGTTAATGTGAGATGCATATAATTTTCCTCTAGCCATCTAAAATCTTGCTGTCTAGTCTGAGCTGATCATGTACACAACATCCTTTACAATTAATTGCTCTAGAGAAAATTAGCCCACATATTTTGCAAACTGTCTTCAGAATAGGATGAACCAAACTCCTGAACGCGCTGTGTATTCTCACCTAGTACTGAGTCTGTATGATAAGCTTAGACTAGAGAAATACCTTTCAAAGAGGAAAAAAGCAAAGCAAAACAAACAAACAAACCCCTTCGAAAAACTAACAAGCAAACCAAAACCCAAAACCAAAAAACCAAAACCAAAAACCCACATATATACACATGAAAATTGATTTCTAAGTGCATATCACTGCAATAGACAATGTGTCTATTGTCACGGCAACACATGAAGTTTGAGATAATATAATATCTTTAAATTTGGTGGGCAACAGCTAAACTTAATTATGGTTAGAAATGTTTGAAAATATGGAAAATTAACCCTAGTAAAAGAGTCTGGGAAGTAACTGGCATTACGGTCCAAACTGTATCAAGGAGTTTCATACCATAAGAACATAAAACTGAAAAGGACCATTAGCTTTAAGTTCAGTCTTCTGCTGTTGCAGAAAACATCCTTAAATATGTAATTTAGAAATGTTTTCAAAATAATTTTTAATATTATGTTCCCCATCACAGGTAGGAAGATAATTTTAACACATGAATAGCAAACAGAAGTTGTCATAAAAACTAAAAGCTTCATAATGTGCCTTACAGTACTTAAAGTTTTCCAGAGATTTGAGGTAGATTGCCTCCATCTTTTTCTTCATGTAAACATCCAAAAGTTACTAAAGGGACTTTCCAAAACGTTCTGCTTTCTGGAAATTTTTTCTTATGAGCATTCTTTACTGATCTTACAGGTTCAGTCTTCCTCCTTTCTATCAGAGATCTCCTATTCACCTGGTGTCCAGTGGCTCAAATCAATCAAACAGGATTTCTCCCTAATGTCTACTCAAGTTCTTCTAAGAGTACATAATTTATAAACATATATATATATACACACACATACATGTATTTATACACACACACATGTGTATGTGTGTGTATTTTAACTATATTAGCTAAAGAGGAAAAGCCTACAGTGAAAAAGTTTTGCAACTCATAGGATTTTCACAAGAACAGAAGAAAACAGAGGCATCAACAATTGTTTGTACTCCTTTGTTAGGAAGATGCTGGCTTAGTAAAACTTACTCTGATCCCAAGTTTCAGATGTTACAAAAAAAAATAGCTGATTAAATTTTTATTTTCTCACTGAGAATTCAGTACTACTAGAAACATCAATATATCCTACTGACATTTTAGAGTTAATTTTGAATTCTTCTGAATAGTAAGAGAAAAAAAATAGATGAAAGGGATTAGCAGAATAAAGGACAGAAGATTTAGAAAACACAGTCTTAAATTTTAGAGGTGACCAAAGGAAATTCCGGTACAGTGAACTATCCCACTCACATTATAAATTCCTCTTGGTTTTTAGAATTATGAATAAAGAAAAAAAAAAGACCATATTATCTCTTTTAGAAAATCACATGTATTACCAAAATAATTACAAATAAGTGTTCCTGACAGAGCCCATGAAGTGTACATTTCTGTCTTTAAAGTCTCAAACCCAAGTCTTGAGTAATTGCTATTGGGATTTACTTGTATCTAGTAGATGGAACTGCCAAGTGTCTAAAAGGAGCCTACTCAATAGAACTGCCAAAGGCCCATAAGGATCGTAATTTCTAGGCAGTGTCTTATAACTTCTCTTGGTAGTTCCTTTAGTACGTTAAACAAGGCTAAATAAAGACACTCTTAGCTGGTTGTGAAGCCTCCATTCTTGGAAGAACTCAATACTTAAGTAGACACAATCATGAACAACCTGCTCTAGCTGACTTGAAGTTGGACCAAAAGATCTCAGGTCTTGATTCCCACTCAAATATTACATGATTGTGTGATTCTATATTTACCTGTGTAATAGTTTCTCAACTAAAAAAATCAGTGCAATTGAAAAAATATGAAATGAAATCTTGGACCATACTAGACTGATGAAGAGGGTTCATTCCTACTGTTTATTCACCCAAATCTGTCAATAATCTGTTTTCTAAGGACTTATGACTTTGCAATGAATAAAAATAACTAATCAGAACAAGTGTGTAAATGCCTATTTTTTGAGATCAGAGACTGGCTTTAATTATTTTTATCCAAATATTTCAAGAATTGAAATGATATAATTCACTGAACCAACTAGACTACCTTTTTGGGTTTTTGGAGGTGTGCTGTTTCTTTCATTAATGCACACACATTTATTCCTTAAGGCATAAGAAATCTGTCAGTTGTTGCAAGCATACCATGTTCCATCATTGTCATTCTCGAAAACTTTCTTATGCTAAAAAATAAAAAAATCATTGCCTTTAAAAAATGAGCTGCATTTTTCTGCTCTAGTATACTAATGTGGTTACTTTAAGCTTGGGTCACTTCCTCAACTGTATATTATACTTTAGTTCATTGGCTACCATACAAATACATAAGCTGTTCCTGAAGTCATAATATTAAGTGTGTGGTTTTTGCTGAAGTAAAACTACTGACATTATAATATGTGCCTTTAATTGGCTCTTTTTGCTCAGCACTTAAATTACAAGTGAGAAGATATTAAGAATATTTCTGTGTATAACTATGCAGACAGATAATTCAAGGGTCACACTGCACTTCAGTTCTATGGCTCTACATAATTGCATTCAATTTAAGAATGATGAAAGACAATTAAAACGGACAGTTACTGAGGCTTTATAAGTTCAGTTACAGCTATGTAAGCTTTGAAATGTACAGACTCTTGAAGAACGCAATATGCCTGAAGGTATGTTAAGAAACTTCAATGAAGTTCACTCCCTTTTAGGGCTTTTAGGAACATGGGCATCAACATGCTGGACCTTCACTGTTAATGTCTCCAGCTGGGCAGCAATGTCTTGCCATAAGGCTGCAGCCCAAATAGGCTTCCCTCGGCACTACCAGTTGTCCCGTTTCCATCCTTTTAACCATCCCCATAGGGCATTTGCGACCATCCATGAGTCTGTATAGAGGTAAAGTGATGGCCATTTCTCCCTTTTAGCAATGTCCAGGGGCAGCTGGATGGCTTTTACCTCTGCAAACTGGCTCGATTCACCTTCTCCCTCAGCTGCCTCAGCAACTTGCTGTGTTGGGCTCCAGACAGCGGCCTTCCACCTCCGCTGACTTCCTAGAAGGCAGCAGGATCCATCAGTAAAAAGAGCATATTGCTTTTCATTATCTGAGAGGTCATTATATGGGGTGGCTTCCTCAGCCCGGATCACCAACTCATCTGGTGGCATTCCAGAATCTGTACCCTCTGGCCAATTTGTGATCACTTCCAATATGCCTGGACGATTGGGATTTCCTATTTGAGGTCGCTGGGTTATTAGGGCACTCCATTTACTCCAGGTGGCATCGGTGGCATGGTGTGTAGATGCAACTCTCCCTTTAAACATCCAGCCCAGGACTGGCAGTCGGGGTGCCAGGAGAAGCTGTGCCTCAGTACCAGTTACTTCGGAAGCAGCTCGGACTCCCTCATAGGCAGCCAGTATTTCCTTTTCATTTGGAGTGTAGTTGGCCTCAGAACCCTTATATGCCTGACCCCAAAATCCTAGGGGCCAGCCTCGAGTCTCTCCCAGTGCTTTTTGCCAGAGGCTCCAAGTAGGACCACAGTCCCTTGTTGCAGTATAGAGCACATTCTTGATCTCTTGTCCTGTTCAGACAGATCCCAGGGCTACTGCATGGACTATCTCTTGTTTTATTTGCTCAAAGGCCTGTTCTTGTTCGGGGCCCCATTTAAAACAATTTTTCTTGTGAGTCACTTCACGGAGGCGTCTCACAATCTGACTGTACCCAGGAACATGCATCCTCCAAAACACCACCACACCCAAGAAGGCTTGTGTTTCTTTCTTATTAGTAGGTGGAGACATGGCTGCTATCTTGTTAACCACCTCTAGAGGGATGTGACGACACCCGTCTTCCCATTTAATCCCCAAGAACTGGATCTCTCTGGCAGGTCCCTTTACTTTGCTTCTCTTTATGGCAAACCTGGCTTCCAACAGAATGTCATTTACTTTCTTACACTTCCCATAAACTTCCTCTGCTGTGTCAACCCATA
>NW_010192859.1:79986-88964 GCF_000695765.1 Mesitornis unicolor | reverse complement strand
CCCTTCAGCAGTGAGTCCCCTATGACAAGGATCCGCCTGTCTTTCTTACTTGAGGATGTTTTCATGCGTGGCTTCCTCTGATTTAACCTTGGCCGTGCCTCTGAGCTAGATGAGTTGCCTTCCTGGTGTTTGTGTGGTTCCCCCTGCAGAACATCATACCTGCTTTGCAAGGGCACCTGGGAAGGTGAAGCAGTTACCGGGGGGAGAGCACGCCTGCCGTGCCTCTTGCACCGGGAAGAGACAAGTTTCCATTCCTGTTGGTCCCTATTCTCTAAGTCCTCCTGTTTGCCAAGGTCAGCCTGGTGTAGAGAGACTAGGGAGACTTGTGCCTCGCTCTCATGGATCACCATTATCATTCCCAGTTGACAACTCATGCCTCTGAACAGGTGTCTGATGCTGAGTCTTGGGAATCACCTCTTGAGCTACTGCAAACTCAATGCCCTGGTATTAAGGTAAACCAGCTTTGCCATACATTAAATATATAATTTCAGCTGTATAAATTTAGCTGAAAACTGGGGTTTCAGGGATCAACTAACAATCAGTTCATATTCCTATCTTAAGGGTCATATTATCAGTTAGAAGGGTTGTTTGACTATTGAAGGTAATATTGGCAATATTACCAGTATTTCTGGTAATTTCTTATGGTTCTGAGATAAACTGTTTTAAGAGTACCTCAATTTTTTAATGCATTATTTCTCTCCCATAACCTTCATACTAGTTAAATCTACTGGACAGATTGTTCAATCAGGATTAATGAGAAAATAATTAAATAGGTGACACAAATTATAGCCCATACAGTGAATTGCTTTTGCTATTACAGATGGTAAAATAATCAAAAAAATTAATAGTATATAAAAGCAGCATAAAATAACTATATTGGTGTATGGATACAATGCTATTTGATGAAGTATTTAAATTGAATGAAGCACAGAATTTCTTTCAAAAACACTCTTCAAATGTGTTCTCACATGCTAATAATATTTTTTGGTCAAATGTTGAGGTGTTGTCGGAGACAGGGTTTGTCTCAAAATTACTTAGAAATCAGGGTTTTTACATCTTATCTTGTATTTTATCAGGAAGTTTTGTGTGAAGATGAATATTTATTTTGCAGTTTCAGTTTTGTTTTTTCTTTTCTTTTTTAACAAAATCATAATCTTCTGACAGCAGATGTGTTTTAAATCAATGAGCAGATTAAAACAAAGTTTCTTTGTTAGAGTTTTGTGATTTCAATATGTCAGACAAGTTTTAAACAAAAAGTAGAAACAAAGTAAATTACTTAGCTGGCAGAGAAAAGTTTACAAAATCATCTCAGAATTACTGCTGGGTAAAATCATCCCAGATGATTAAAAAGTAAGATTTTTTCATTAAATATTTCCATAATGTAATGCAATTATTAAAAAACTAGACTTTTGCAAGTCTACTGTTTTCTTCTGTGAAAGGTTTCCATTTGCTCTAGGAATAACCAAATGACACAGGTTAATTTGCAAGCATAACTAAACAACATGAACTAAGGATGAAAAATTATTTCTTTAACTTAATGGTGAAGATAAAATTTAAGTGAGTCATGATTCTGTATCAGCTAGCTTATACTAAGGTGGCTGGGATGAATTTATGGGTGGGGGTGAACCCAACTGTTACTACCTAACAGTTAGGTTTATAGTGCAGAAACACTATGAATTAATCGTCACCTAGAAACTAAACCACTAGTCTCCTAAGTGGCTATTTCTTGCTGGTTTTAACTTGGATTTTTCAAAAGAGTGGGTGTTCACCTATCTTCTATTGTTTCTGTTTTCTGAAGTTTTGTTTAGTGCTTATTTGTGATGTTAGCTCTGTGAAATTTCCCCTTCATTTTCTCCACTCTCATTCATTACCCAAGCATAGGTAAACAATTTGCTGTCACTGTCTACAGTAAGACTGCCACCTAATAAGGGGATGATTGTTTGTTAAGATGATGCTGTGCATGTTTCTTAGCATCTTGCGGGAGAGTGCCTATCTAGGCTTTGTGAAATAAAGCAGTAGTTAATGACTTTTCTCTCTTTCTCTCTCTCTTTCTCTCTCTCTCTTTCTTCCTTCCTTTCTTCCTTCCTTTCTTCCTTCCTTTCTTCCTTCCTTTCTCTTTCTCTCTTTCTCTCTTTCTTTCTCTCTTTTTTTTCTCTTTCTCTCTTTTTTTTTCTCTTTCTCTCTTTTTTTTTTCTTCTCCAGCTTTTTTTCTAGTTGCATTCGCCAAGCTGCCAAGCTTCAAGCGAATTGATTTGTTTTGTGAGTGGTGTTGCAATTTCAGTGGTGTCCATTTCAGCTGAGGCTGTGCTTGTTAGCTGATGGCTTTTTAATGTTTTGATGATCAAGCGTTTGTTTGTTACAGTCACAGCTGCCATTTAATTGAGTGCATTTTATCTTCGTATTTGTATGTGATGGAGACTGCACAGGTAGGTAGCCTTTTGTAGCTTTGTACTTCTCTTAAAGGAAATAGTATCTGTTAACTCACATACTGAAAGACATTTTACTTCTTTATATGTGCATAAACGGGTTTAAAATTAGAATTTTGAGGTTGAGCTTTTCTGCTTCACTCTTTCTTTTATTATCTATCACAATCACTTGTTATTTTGTCTAATACTGTTTTTTTCTGTTGTTCAAAGCATCTCAAGAGATTGGCCCTTGCTTTCCCCAATAACTTATTTTTCCCCATGACCTTGCCTTTCTATATTGATTATATACTACTGTGACAGTAAACTGCTGTATCCAGTAGAAAGTTTGCATGTACAGAAAAGTTAATTCATGTGAGGCTTGTCCTAGACTGGGATTGTGAGGGTGGGAAAAAATATTAGCAGCCACTGACCTCAGCTTAATCTCTGGAGACTTTCTTTACAACTGATGGAGGAAAGAATCACAGACATAGACACCTTGAGACTCTGAAACCCAAGTACTCTGTCTCTCCACCCTCATTCCTTCTCTAACCTCCAGGAAAGCACCTAAATTACTTCCCTGTTTCGAGCTGCATTTACAGCTTCCTGAATGTTCAGAGTGCTGAAGAGTCTCCTTGGTCCAAGGGATACCTTTTTCTTCCCTCCCTCTTCTCTTTGCTCTCCATAGAGGATCAAAAGCTGATCTCATGGAGGTAACAGGCTTAGACCATTTAGAGCCTAAAAGTTGAACTAATTTTTTGCCTTTTTTATAATTTTTTAAAGCGTTTTCTACTCCTGCATGCATTTTCTCCTCATCTTCTTTCTTTCTTTCATATTTGAAGGAATCAGGAAAAACACTTGTTAAATCTACTTTTAATCACTTGAGAGGAACACTGTTTTTACAGTCAAGGTTTCATTAAGTACCTGACTTCATATGTAGGATTACATCTCTGGCTGCTTTCTTGAAACTGATAGAAACACAGCTGTGTTTGATCTAACCTCTGAACTTTTGATAGTGTACTCATGCCAGCAGAGCTTTTATTTAGATCTGTTTGTAATAATTTATCTTCTTAAACTCTTGTTGTGGGTCAAAGGGAACACATCAAATTTATGGAGCTAAGAATGCGTCAGTTGTTTTAAAGTAATAGTTTTCTATTTAGATGCTAAAAAATTATTGTAATTTACATTACAGTCCTGTCACTAAAGTTGCATTATAGGATGAATATTTAGGAATATTTTTCCAAGATTTTGTGTCAAAGTACTATGAAACTTGTTCTGTGGCCGTGCTGGGCTCCATATACCTGGTTTCAGCAGCTACACCATCCTTAGCTGGTTAAAACTTGGACCAAAGACTAGCAAAGAAAACAAAGCAGTGTTATAACCAGTGATAAGAAAGGCATGAACCACAGAGGCCATGGCAAAACCTTTGCAGATACAAGCTGAAAGAAATCAGTTTAGAGGAAATATTTAATATAGCTGGCAAGCTTGTCCAGATGAGAAAGAAAAATAAAAAGTCACCAATATCATGAATTTGTGGCTAATGAGCACAGACTAAATATATGGTTGGTTTGGAAAGCATGATTTTTTTAAAAAAATCAGTAAATACTGAGCTTTTTAATTTGTCTCATGTGTTATGGTTTAAGGGTTACCAGCCTGAAAGGGAAGGACCGGTGGTGTCTGTAGGACCCTGGAGGGTCAGAGATCAGTACTGTTCCCTCCTCTTTCCGGACACAGTCTATAAAAAAACGAGGAAGGCTGAGGTTCTTGCTGGCTTTTCTTGGATTCCTGGGCTGCTTCCTGTCGTATCTCGGGTTGGCTGGGGCTGCCTCCACATGCTCGGCAGCATCCACCACCATACGCTCCCCGGCACCACTGCAGTCCCTGGTGACGAGTCACAGCAGTCGCAGTGGCCAGGAGGCACTGCTTGGACACTTTCACTCGGGACTGCTGGGATCGAGTTTTGTATATAGTTAAATATCCTTTGTCCCTTATTAATTCCCTTTTCCTTTCCCCTGTTGTTTTTCATTAAACTTGTTATAGTCTTAACTTCCAACTTCGTGTGAAGCATCTTTTCTCTATTCCCTTTTTTTTTTAATCCTCCCCTGGGAGAGTGGGGAACAATAAAATCCCTGGGCTTGCCCTGAGCCCTAAACAGAGACACTCATGCAATTTAAATTCTTTATGCTTAGTGGGTTTTTCCTTTCACAATATGACTCCAGAGCTGTGACTTAAAGATAAAATAAATGAAATATGTCTTAGAAAATCTTAGACAATTCTTGTGTTAACTGTGAGAGGAAAGGAACTGGCCTTCTAGAACCAGTTAACCCTGTCGTCAGTTGCTCATACACCTACAGCTCAGGAAAACCATTAGGCTCAGCTCTACAGGTATTTTTTTTTCTCATCTCCCCACCAGGTCTAAAAACAATTCCAGGAACAACCTCTGAATCCCTTTCCCTCATGTTTCGAAATATAATTTGATATATAACTCAGGATTGAAATAATGGCAGGGTCTTACCCCTGTGCAGCTTCACTCAGAGCCCCACAAAACCAAACTGTAACAGCAGTAGAGCTGTATACCTCCCTAGGTTTATCTGCAATGATCTTCAAGCCGGGCAAATATATGCTAGTAAAAAACCAAAACTCTGACACTCTAGTCTCTGTATTTTTTTTTAATGTAGCCTGAGATACTGACAAACATAATATAATAACAAGCACTTTATTGTAATGACTGTAAAAATAATAGAAGTCTCAAATGGTGCTGCAGTTGTTTGTGCTATCATGGGAAACCTGGCAGCTAAATATTAGACTGAGCATATCACCTCTTTTCTAGTTTTTTGCCAGTGATACTAACTTTACATGTGAATAACTGTCACTAGAATGTATTTCACTTTTTCTGTCTCCTTATTTCTTGACTTTTTTTCTGATAAAACAGCAAGCAAAATTGGTACTGATAATGACAACATTTATTTCTTACTGAAATCACAGTGAGAATGGTACACAACAGGCCAACAACTGCTAAAAATACTAATTTTTAACTGTTACCACCAGCTTGGTCTAAATCCAGGTAAATAAGAAGAGCTGTTGCCAGTTTAATGTTTCTTTCCTGCCTTTGTGAACAGATGTGTTTTGATGGTAGCATTTATTTGCTTTGGTCCAGTGTTCAACTAGTTGATAAATGGGTCCAGGTGAAAACTTGGGTGAAATGGGAGTAGAGATGGGTCTAGGTGATGCATGATATACCAGTTGACATCTGAGGGACACCAGCAGCCTCTGTGGTCCTATTAAAGGATAATATAGTTTGCAGTCACTTTAGGTGCCTAATTATTTTTCTGAAGTCAAAGGAGACAGACTTCGCAGATGATAATATGTTGTAAGAGGTCATGTACTAGTAGGAGTTCAGCCAGTCGGAGCATGTGGCCAGGGAAAAAAGGGACTTCACAGAGGCATCCTTCAGTGAAGGGCAGAGGAGTGGTTCTGAAATTCTGGATTTGCAGTCTGGGAGCAGGAGTTAGTTTCCTTTCTTTTTTTGTCCAAGCTTCCAGGGACAACACTTTGTTTGGTGGGGCTGCTACTCCATGTAGCAGAAAGAGTGACATGTACTCGCAAAGAGGTTAGATCTGCTTAGTTCTGCTTTGTGAGCTACAGGAACTGGCTTCTACATCTACCTTTGACCTCTGTGGTTGTAATTAAGGTTTAAGCACTGGCATGTAATTATCCACATTTCTTAATTTGTAGCACTTTAATAGGCAAGATTTTCATCCAACTAGTATTCTTGCAAACAATAACATTAGCCCAGGATTGTTCTAAGGAAGCAGTATGAACAGGACCACTTCGAGGAGGGGAGAGTCTAATCATGTTTACACGGGCTTGCCTGCTGCTTGCCTTTGGGGTCAGAGAATAGGCCTATGCCTTCTTTACCTACCTGTACAGATGTAGATCCTTAGCTTGATTTGATTTGGAGACCTCCTCTGGCAGGCCTCTATCAAGAGGCTCAAACTCGGACATGTAGGTGAAAAAGAAAAATCAGCTGAAACCCTCAAAACATTTCTGTAGCGTTGATGGCTTCAGAATTTGATCAGAGAACCTGTATCAGCTTACACATTAAGATGTTTTCCAGCAATTGATATATTTTGAAGCTTGATAATTTTCCTGGAGTTGAAAGCGGTACCTTGATTGCTTGTGAGCCACACAAAAATGTTCAGACTCTGTAAGCTGCAATCAATCCCTATGGTCAATGGAAATTCTGAGCACTGAAATGTGGAAAAAAAAAAAAAGGTATCAATCTATTGGATCAGCATGTTCCCAATCTAACATCCAACATAACAAAATTGACAAGTTGCTTTAACCCAAAGATGTGTTTGCTTTTAGGTAACTTGCAAATAGTGCAAGCACATTTTAGGAGTCCAATGGAGAAAATGAGGGGTCTATTTTTTTGATCTCTAATTCTTTGAACAGTTCTGCCAATGCCATCTGTGGTTTGTGTATTGGGATTTCAAAACTCAGCGGTGCTGATAGGGATAGCTTTCTTCTCTATTGACCATCTGTCACAGGTGCAGGAACCAGAACACATGTTATTAATTCCATAGATTAAAACTTCAGTTGGACTGGTGTGCTGGTTTATTGCTGTCTGCTTGGGGCGATGCCTCTGAACAAACTATATCCAATTGAGTCAGATTTTTTTGCCTTTTCTTTTTTCCAACATTCAGAAATTACTTCATGGATCTCAGTTGTGACTCTCTAAAAGAGAAGAAAAAATGTTCCGTTAAGTTCTCATTAATTTACAAAGCAGAAACATTCGCAGGAAGAAGTCTTGAACAGCTTGTTTGTTCAGCTCAGCAGCAGGGACCGCCTGCAGATGATTAGTTCTGCTTGTGCTCATATGTGTCATGACAGTAAATACTGATTATTACAAAAGGTTCTGTGGGACATGAGACTAATTGAACAGAAGTTAGAACCAAATTTATATTGATTGTTCTACAGTGTATAAACAACAAGGGTTTTGTTTCATGTTTGCATTATTGCCCTTAAAGGGAGCAAAGTTAAGCAAATGCATGCAAAAGTCTCACCAGAGTGTTATTGTTTATCATGTGTCAAAGCTTTTCATTTTAACAAGCTGTCTCTTTAAGACATGACTTAGGGATCAAATTTCCAAAAGCGCCATATACTAGAGAGGCCTTGAAAATGTGACAGATTCATTTCATGGTGTTCTGAGGTTTCAAAATTGTGGATTTATTTCGTAATAGGACTAAAATCAAATGTGTTCCAATGCTTTTATTAAAATGGATGGCTGAGGAGAATGGTTTTGTCACCGCTGTACAGGTCCAGTCCCAGTTTCTACCTCACACTATTGTTTTCTATTTTTCCAGGATATTCTAAGTCAAAACAGATAGGATTTCTTAGAGAAATGTTTCTTTTCATGATTGCTGTGATATAGTAAGCAAACAACTGCTTTTAATGTTACCATTTCAGTCATCATAGGCACAGTGCAAGCTTAGGTGCATATGTAATTTGTAGGAGTGCTTACAATGCACAGGCAAAACCTGATTTTTAATCTTTTGATCAAGTCCTCACAATGCAGACTGAAAGGCATGAACTGTAGAGTTTTCCATTTAAAAGCTTAATGGTTTTATTAAGTATAATTACTACCCCACTGTTGTTAACAATTAGTCTTTATCAAGAGCTGAGATACTTAGTAGGAAATTATATTAACCCCTTCCCTCTGTAATTCTTAGTAGTTACCATCACCTTTGTTAATTTGAGGAACTTGCCTTATCACATACTTCTGTAGGATGTCTGTAGTGCAAACGAGAAGCGTAACGTTGTCTCTGAAAGTGCACGCACTATCTTGGATACTATCTTCAGAAAGTGGTTAAAAGTTGTTTTTCACAAAGGAACCTTGGAGACCCAAGTATTTATGTCATCTTGCACCCTTCTTTAAGCAACAGAGTTTGCTTGCGTTACTCTGCTTCAGAATTCAGAGGAAAACATGGAGGTAATGGCTGCTTGAGTTTGTAAATAGATGCTTCAAGTTGTTCAAAGATATATTCCTTCCTTGAACCTAGCCAGAGAATGTAAAGACCAATAATAATACTGGTAAAAGTCAACATTAATTATTTCATTGTGAATCACTTGTTGCTGGCCCAGCTGAACGATGGGTTGCAAAATTCCTGATAGCCTTTTAATAAACCTATGAAATGTCAACAAATGAATTAAGGTTCTGCAGTTTTAGGGTTAGACTGTAGTAGCCAGTATGTAATAGCTATGAATATGTATTACCTCTGTGAAAGACAATCACAAATCCTTTAAAAAAAAGATAACAATTAAGTGTCCCCTGTAACTCTATTTAATAATATTCAAGAAAAAAAAATCAAGCTATAAATTAGCACAAAGAAGAGTTATTAGGGTGAGCAGAGAAATGTAGTGTTTATTTTATAAGAGAAAACTTAAAGCATTTACTTGTTCAGTTGAGAGGGAAAAATGAAAGAATGGGTGGTAATCATCTATGCTTCTATCATCTTAGTAGCATGAGATAAAACTCTGTTTGCACTCTTCTTTCCCTCTGCTTAGTATGTGATT
>NW_010192859.1:56315-79955 GCF_000695765.1 Mesitornis unicolor | reverse complement strand
GGGAAAGTCTACAACTGTATAGCAGCACACAAGAGTGATGCAGAAAAAGCTTCATACTCTGCTGAAGACTAACATTTCTAACTATGCTCCAAGATATGATGATTGATGCAATTATATGTTACTTTTCTAATTAATATTTCTGATTTTTTTTATTTTAACCATAAAATGAGTGAACTGATTCCTGTATATTAGGAAATATTTTATTATCAACTATGCTTTATGTCCAAGGTATTTTTAGTGATCTAAGGTGAAACATTTTTAAATTTTTGCTTACTGTAGTCTAACTAATTAATCTGTTTGTCTGCTAGTGGCTATTGAGGGAATTTCCTATTTTTTGTTGTGCCTAGATAATCACAGAATCATAAAATTTCTCAAGTTGGAAGAGACCTGTAAAGGTCCTGTTCCCTGTAGGATGACATAAAACAAAATCATATGACTAAAAGCATCTTCCATATGCTCCTTGAACTTCGACAAGCTTGGTGCCAATGAAAGTTACATCCCTTTATATCTGTCCACATAGAATTGCATGAACTAATTACTGGCTTTACAACATGTCTGTACTCATGCTCACAACTATGTCTCTTCTTTCTTGCACTGCCTACGCCTTATTTTAGAACAGTTTAGAAATGCCATGCTTCTGGCTATTCCTTCTACAGAATATTGAGTTCAATAATGAGGGTCTGGCTTTAAGCAGTGGAAGCTTCTAACAGCTTTTCAAAGAGCCACCCCTGTAGCCCTCATCCCTGTTACCAAAAACATGCCATGCAAACCCAATACATTAACTAACCTAACCACTTTGGGGGGAAAAAAGTTATACATTTTAGCTGCTAGAAAACTCCCCAGTTGTTTTGGAGGGGAACTGGAGGGGGACCAGAAAGGCGTTGTATTTCCTATGCGTAGCTTTTTTTAAATCCTTCTCAGGAATAAAGACATTCTGAAAAGTATGATCTTTTTACAAAGGCAGATTCTTCAGAAGGCGAAGCACAATGTACTCTTCTTTCATACTTTGTGCTTTGTCAGATTTCCTTGTAACATGTACATAACTATTTAAATTATTTATGAAACTCATAGGAAAGAGCTAGTCTCCAGTTTATGAATACCCAGCGTAAAACTGGAAAGCAGAAGTTGCTGTCAGCCCTCAGCCAAACACATGTACACCACCATGTCCTCTTCCTTTCTGCTGCAGTTTTCACCCAGCATTTCAGCTTGTGTCATCACTGCATCCATTTTTCTGTTATCCATTCAATTCATAATTTCTAGACTTCTGTGTGCCCACAATATTACTGTTAATTTTCCTGCAAAATCAGTTCCACTCATGGTGTAAACATGGGGATCTTGACTAATGTAATCCTCTAGGAAGTTCTCAGAATATCACTTCTAAAATAAATTAAGTTTAATAACTGAAACCCCTGGGTGCTAGACAGAAAATACTTGGTGCTTATAAAGTGCTTAACTTTATAGTTAACTAACTGCTAATGTGTCTATTCACAATTCACAGTCCTAGAGTCTAGTTACAATAAATATACAAAAAGTAGTTGTCTATATCCCAGTAGAGTTAGTTTTTATGTTTTATGGGTTTTTTGGGTTTTTGTTTGTTTGTTTGTTTTTTAACTGAGTTTAAGTGTGTACCTTCTATGCTACAAGTGTTGTCCTTCAGTTTGACCAGTTATTCCAACTGCTGGAGAGGAAACAAAGTTTTAAATCTCATGAGTTTTTGAAGTACTATAAGTTACATTATTACTCATTGCAAAGGTTATATAAATCTTTGAGAGCACAGTGAACTTTCCTTTATGCAACAGTTTCACTGATTTCACATCATTATTTGAATTTAATCTGAAAATATATCTTTTCCCTTCCCTTCATTCTTCCTCTTTCTGTTCTAAATTATTATTCTTTAATGTTGGCTTAACTTGTAATGATGCAGTATTCAAATAGTTCCAAACTATGAAATAAAACTGTCCTGTATTATGTTTGACAGGATTAATTGCATTTGAGAAAAAAATTGAACACAAGTCCATGGTATACTTCTAAATTTCAGTAATGGGTAAATGCATGGTTACTGAAGCTTATTCCTTCCAGACAAGAGATATACTTGGAGTTTATATTGCCATATGTTTTATAATAGAGGTGGGGAGGAAACACAAGAGGGAAGTGCTCATGTTCACTACACTGTAGAAATAATTCATTCAACTGAGCATCATTATCACTGAATAGTCCCAACTGTTTTCGTATATGTCCCAGTGCAGCATCGCTTTATACTTTTCAGCCTTTATTGAATCTTAGTGGTTACCTTTCCAGTAATACTACTACCACTATGCATATGAACTGAATAATCAATCTGACTTGAAACATTACATAATAATTTATCATCTCATCCAGCAACAGGACATCTGTGTTCAGTGATCTCTCTTGGGATCCAATGGCTGGATCAATTAAATGTTTTGCAACTAAATTCTGACACGTCTGAGTTGCTGTTATCTTCAGTGGTAAGGTTTATGTGTTTGTTTAAGGTTTTTTTTTATGAGATAAGATGATGAACTGAGAGATTATCAGGAGGTGAATTTCCAGGGTTTATTAACATACTTGCACTCCTTTACCTACTCCTACCTAACAGTTTCTGTGGTAGAAGTTAATGTAGTCACATCTATTTCTAACTTCTATCCGTGTACTTTTAAAATTGCTGCAAATTACACACAACTCAGCATTGGCAATGTACAGAGGCCATCTATGAGCTTAATACACCATATTGGCTATGAGATCAAATGAACTAAAGCAGTAAAATAACTGACGTAAGCTTTATTCAGCTCAAACCATAGAAATCAACTATTACATATGCAACCTTACATCCCAAGCAAAATACCTGTGTCCAGAATGGAGCTATAACTCTGATACAATGCTAGAAGTTCAACTTGTTATCAGACTTAATAATAGAAACAATCATAGTTCATTGTGGGAAATATTCAACTCAAACATCTCCTGAAAAACAGGCTAAAAGTGTATAGGGTATTTATATGTGCAAGTACAATAAATTTATGACTCAGCTGGTTTGAGAATCAGCTCTCATCCACACTTTTTGCCTTGACCTTGTAGGACTGAGAATGTCCCCACTCAATTTGAGGAGTAGCTCTGAAAATAGAAAATGTTCTAAAAAACTTTACCTGATTTCTATGTTGATTCTCCAGTACCTGAAGCAATCACTCTCCATAATATCCATCCTTCATTAAAAATAGTTTCCCATCATGAAATACACTCATATCATAGAATCATAGGATTGTTTGGGTTGGAAGGGACCTTAAAGACCATCTAGTTCCAACCCCCTTGCCATGGCCAGGGATACCTCCCACTAGACCAGGTTGCTCAGAGCCTCATCCAACCTGGCCTTGAACACTTCCAGGGAGGGGGCATCCACATACATAAAAAGGACACCAAGCTGTTGGAGCAGGTACAGAGGAGGGCCATGACAACGATCCAAGGGCTGGAGCACTTCTCTTATGGGGACGGGCTGAGAGAGTTGGGGCTGTTCAGCCTGGAGAAGAGAAGGCTCCAGGGGACTTTTTACCAGAGCAGGTAGTGATAGAATGAGGGGTAATGGTTTTAAACTGGAAGCGGGTAGATTTAGACTAGATATTAGGAAGAAGTTCTTTTAATGAAAGTGGTGAAACGCTGGAAGAGGTTGCTCAATGAAGTGGTGGAGGCACCATTCCTGGAGTTTTGTTGGGAGAGCAGGAGATAATGACTGTGATAGAGAAAAATGTTCCTCTAATGCATAGCTGTGATGGGAAGAGCCCAGACTACAGAGGCTGGTGGAGTCTTGTGCCATGGCAGTGAGATGTATGATGGCCAAAGGGCAGTGTGGTGGTATGCATGTACTAGGCACATAGAAATATTGTCATGTGGGAAGTTGTCAGGGACATTGTATAGGGTGGGCTTCTAGAGATGAAGAAGTATTAATTATGTTAATGTGGGTTGATATATGGCCAGCCAAAGCTACTAGAATGTAATAATGGCTTCTTATTAGAAAAAAGAAAAATCCCCCTTTGTGAGGTGGAGAGATTAAGACTGTGCAATACTACTCTAAATATTTTTTTTAATTATTTTATTAACATTCAATATTAGGTCAATATTATGCCGAAGGGAAAAAAGTGCACTCCTGGTAATTACTGTCCTATAAACCTAAATGTGAAAATTAATGGGGAATTGTTTAACAAGAAGTCAGTAAGAGTTTAAGGCAATTTAAATTACTTTTTCTGAAGTAAAAAAATACTGGGAACTCAGAATGTCCAAACTCACTGAATTTGCACACTTCAGGTAAATTGTTTGTTCCGTCACAGAAAGGGGCAGGACTCAGTGTGCTTTTGGACAAATACATTTGAAAATAATGACTAAGAAATAGACCTCAAATCACTCTCAATTTATAGCCCTTTGTATAATCCATTGCTTCCTATGAGTGATCATTCGTTAGTAATCAACAAGGAAAACAAATTAATCAGTATATTAATGTAATTGCACAAAAGAGGGCATGTATATGTTGTTCTGGTTTACATGAGATTAATGCATCTTTTAAGATGTTTTAAAAAGAAGAAATAATATTGCTACGGGATTACTTAATTGAACTACTTCATCAGTACATTATTAAAAGAATTATGTTTTATTTCAGAATATTTTAACATTTATTCTCAGTAGGTAAATTTTACGTGCTATACACTTTTAAAACACTGAGGATGTTATATTTGTATGTTAAATATTCTCAGTGTAGAACATAACCTTTATATTAGGAAGCTCATTCTTCATTATGTCACTTCTTATTCCTGTATTGCATTTCACATCATTTAAAAACAGACTCACAGGCTGTTTTTAAACTGAAGTTTTATATTCCTTTTTATACAGACTTTGTTGATCCATTGGGCATAGATATCTTTCATGTGATGGTAATTCTCTATTTCATTTTTAGAATAGGTATACTGGAGGAAGATATTTTCTAGTCAAACTGCAACACTTTTGAAAATGTATTGCAAGCAAAGTTTTACACTTCATGTTTTCAGTATAACTGTATCGGTTTTCAAGAGAATCAGCTCCACTGTAGCTGAGGATAGGTAATGTCCTGTGTCATGGTCCATTGGGATCTTTCAACTTTATGGGAAAATGTGTGTTGTAAATTAAAGTTTACTTTGTGAGCTCATTATGAAAGAAAACAAACACAACAACCAAAGGCTCAATTTCCTTTGTACATAATAACCTAATATTCAAATTCACTAATTCATCACTTAATTCATTAGGTTTTTAATACACAATTTCTCTAACCTGCAACTTGCAACTTTCTCACCTATGAGAAAATAGTTACTCAGCTGACAGTGAGAGTGCTCATCCTTGCTCCTCCATCATGGCGTGGATGTCCCCTGTACCACACTGGAATGAACAAAAGTCTCAGCATTCCAGCTGCTGTTGGATCTGCTTCAAAACCTTTTTGAGTAAACTGATGTATTTATACATTGCAGCTTGGAATTTTGAACTATACCGTTTCCAGTAGTTAGACGACTCTGAAGAAATTGACAGAAAATCAATATACAATCTTTATAGCTGTAGAGGACAGCAAGCTGCAAGTGATACTGAACTGTTAGCCCTTTCTGGCCATCATGTCCTGCCTATGTGTTTCCCTCACTTTGACCTAATGACACTGCTCCCAGCATATATCGGCCCTTAGCATGTGCTGCATGTTAGCCAAAACATAAGCAGGAGTTGAGTTAACAGTCACACTCCTGCCATGTGATTTCCAAATTCTTGTTGATCTAACAAATCCAGCCTCTGGGAGATGCAGCTGTTTTTGCAGTATGTTCTTTATGTAAAAGAAAGCCTTCTGGACCCAAGAACTCACACATTTGTCTGGGCTTCTTTTCCAAAGCACATACCACAACATCACTATTCTTTTTTTCCTCAGATCACTTTAAAAAATCTGATTTAAAAATCAGATATTTTAAATAAAATTATTCTTTTTTTAGAATCTGCATTCCCAGAGTATTTCATAATCCTCATACTATATAAACCTATTAGAATAAAGATGCCCATGGGATTAAACTGTTATAAAATTTCAGATTAAAGATGTGCTCATAAAGACAAGTGCTAGAGAACTTCAAGAGGCTGCTATGCAGCCTTATCTCTCAAAATTTTAAAGAAGTCCCATAAACCCATCAGCAAATTAAAAATCATTAGTCATAATTACAAAAAGTCTAAGTAGTCATAAGGTAAAATACTTCTTATCATTGATCAAGACAGGTAATGACATTTGCTTTGTAGCCCATATTAGGAAAGAAATGGGAGCTTCTGCTCTCTTTCAAGTTGCACTCAGCCTAACTTTTACTTTGGGGATCCAAGAAGATGATATCAGCTTTTCCTTCAGTTGAATGAGCAAATGAAAATTAATTGAAGCCATGGATCTGATTTTCTTCCTCCCCGTACACATTTATTGCAGATGTCAAGCAATCCGTTATCCCACATGTTCTATGTCAGTTTAATATACAATTTTGTCAAAGTGCCACAAACAATCAAGGCTTAAGCAACCTGCAGAGGTAATCCCAGGGAAGACATAAGATTTGTTCTTTAATGATTAAATCTGTAGGTTGGTTTTGGTGATTTGTGGTTTTTTGGTGTGGGTTTTTTTTTTGTTTGGTTTGGTTTGGTTTTTTTGTAGAGTAATTTCTCCTGGATTTAGAGCTATACAGAAGAATGTATTTGAATAAAATATCTGTACACGTAGGAGCTAGAAGTAGATTATTGTGTGTCCAGCAGGAAGGTAAAATCTGATTTTCTCTCTAAGGTATATACACAGCTCACACTACTGTGGCAGTGATAATCATCTTAAGGTTATGCCTGTGTTACAGCCCTGAGGAAGGAAACGTGACATATAAATAGACTGAGTTGGCCAAGATTTACACATTAAATTTGTGCTACAGAAGGAATTTGACCACAGGTTTCCTTGAGTTTTGGATACTCCTCTAGTACTTACGTAGTCCTGATAAATCTTTCCTCTAGACCTCAGTTTCCTCTGTCTTTCTACAATAAAAATAAGGATGAATTAGTTATATTTTCCTAAGTATCAGTAGGAACTTCAAGGATACACAGCTGCAGATTAAAACTGTGCAGGCTGAAAAAGGAACTGAGTAAGTCAGAGGTTTTGCGACTAGAAAGAGAGAGAGTATGTGGGGGATATAAAAGCTTCCAGAGTACTCTCCAACATATGTTGCTTTTATAATTCAGTACTTTATTTTTCATACGTAAATGTTAAGTTATATGGGATTAATCAGTGATATTTAATAAGGGAATTCCATCCCAAGTAGTTTAATTCAAACTACTTCATTTAATTTCAAAACTTTAGAATGCAAGCTTTCAGCTGTAACATTTAATAGATTTGTATGCTTTCTTAGAAAATTTAAAGATAACCATAGTGTTAATGAATAGTTTCAACTACTGCCAGGTTTTGTTTTCACTTTATAGTCAGTATTAGCAGTAGATTTACATTACATTTTTTAGTACAGTGATTTATACCTACCCATTATGTGCTTGATCTTCTACTCATTTGGAAGAAATTGTCCTCCAAAAACCAGCTTCTAAGTCTAAAAAATGTCACTGGCATGGCGACAAGATTTAAGGAGCTGTGTCTTTGAGCAGGAAAATCAGATGGACTGAAAATTTCACCTTTTTGAATGCATAAAGAGACAGTGCTAGAGAAAACCAGATATATGCCTTAGAAAATATTATCGTTCATTCAGAATAGATATTTCATCAAAATTTCTGTGTTGTCTTTTGTAAATTGGGAAAGAATGTTAATGCATATTTTATAAAAAAATATTCTTTAGGACATTTTTAAGCTTAAAAGTAAAGTAGATCCATATGTACAGTAGTATCACCTACAGAAAATTGTATTGAAAGAAAAGTATTAAAATGTCATGTCAGGCACTCAGAAGTGCCAAGGAAATTTGCCTGTGGCAAAAATTATTGTGTGATACTTCAAATATAAATTGTTATATAATATGTATAAGCAGCATAAAACTGTTTCCTTGGGCAAGCTTGGACTAACTTCTTACTCTCAGTATTCATACATTTATTTAGGTATTGCCTTTCAATGACACTTGTTATAATTTATCAATTTGCTTAGAGCTTCTACACGTGTTATAGAGATTTCTGCTAATGTTGCATACTAATGAAGAAACCAGGGAGATGATTATCATCCCATGGATGGGCTCTAGGTAAAACAAGGAACATGCAAAACTATATATATATATATGTATATGTGTGTGTGTGTGTGAGTGTGTGTACATATATATAGTTGTATATATATAATTCTCATGTAATTACGTATCTAATTCTTTGGTCAAAATATAAGTTTTAAGACTCACTTCAGCTTGCATTTGGCCTGGTACTGTCCCAGGACTGAGTCTTGTCTGTCCTGATCATGATTTTCAAAACTTGCTGTCCCCTTGATTGCAGTCATTTTAACACTGAGGGTAATCTGGTGCTCAGCTCTTTACTCAGTCACATTGTCCTAGCCTATGGCAAATTTATTTCAAGTGCTTTCATTCTTGAGTTGTTGCTTTTGTTGTGAATTTTCTCTGCTTTTTCTTCTTTTCATGTCACACTTCCCAATCTGCCTCTGGAAAGCAGCTAGCTCTCAGTAATGGTAACACTTATCAGCCATTTCAGGAGTTAATGAAGGACCCTTCACGTACTAAAAACCCCAGAGTTTTAAATTCAGTAGGTAAAAATCAAGAGAAAGGCCCTGCCTGTTGTCTTTGCTGTCATACAGCAGTTATTCTGTAGCAGTGTGCTGAAGACATTTGTCAGATACTTGCAATCAATTAGCAATATTTGCAAGTAGTATGTTTTACAGATGGATTTTCAAGGTCAATTTCTGTAACTGAAATATAAAAAACTATAATTCTGGACTAGATTCTTTTGTCATCCATTGTAGTGGGTCAGCAACTTAATGTCTGAGCAGGATCACAGAAGAAGGGATTAAATTTTTCACCAATAGATTTCGCAGATATTTAATAACTGCAGAAGTATACTAAAGTTTCAAGTGTTGAGTTTCTGCACTCAACCTCTGGATGAGCACATGCTCTTTTGTGGGCTAACCTTCCATTCATTATCCTTTGACTTCTTGTCTCTCCAGTGTTCATTTCTTTCTCATTCCTGGCTTCTTTCTTAGACACAGGAGTTCCTCATCTCCATTATTTCTGATGTTTCTTTTTAACAGTTTGGATCTTAATAATTTAATTCAGGCTGCTTATCTCGGTTCTTGTTTATGGGCCTGGATTGAAAGCATTTGAAATAGCCTTTCTATGTAAATTCTACCTGGAATTTCAAAGTTGTCATGTTGTCCTGGAGAACGAATGCTCATTTTAATTTGTGGGGATGTTCTTTACGCTGTACATTTGTACATGGGAGCTGCTCTGTGCAGATGACGCCTTCTGAAATTTTAGATCTTAGCACCTAAATAAGTAAGTCTGCAGAATGAAAAAGGTTGGGGTTGTTGGGTTTTTTTTTGGTTGGTTGGGTTTTGTTGGATTGTTTGTTTGTTTTGCCTGGGGTTTTTGTTGTTGTTGTTTTGTCTGGGTTTCTTGTGTGTTGTTTTATGTTTTGTTTTGTTTTTTAATTAGAAGAAGAATAACATTAAGGGAACAGCTTAGTGGTGTATGGCTTTAAATATCCTGAGGCTTGCAAAACTAAGGAAATGCTAAATTCAGAATGTATTTTTCTGAGCTTCAGTGTTGTGCTATTTTTGGAAGAAAACAGATAAAAGGTGGTTATGTTGGCATATATAATGCTATTGCTTTGGGAAGAAAGGACCTGAATTATTTCTTTATCCCCTCCCCTTGTTGCTTTCTGTGTACAGTTGGATCGCAGAGAGAATTGATCGTAAAACACCTGGGTAAAATGTGAACGTATAGTGTTTCTGTGTAAGTGCATAGTGTGGTTTTTGTAGCTGGATGGCATATATAACAGTTTGAAAATTTAAAGATGCTAAAATCATATAGGATTAGAAGAAGACCTCTGAAGATTATGGAAGTTTTATTTCTCAGGAAGCATTCTCAAAAAAAAAGATCTCAAAGCAAGCAAAACTTGAATATTTTTAGATGGCAAAATCAAAAACTAAAAAAATAGTTCTATTAGAGTTGACTGAATGTTTCACATTTATTTTCTCTTTATATGTTGTTCCATTGTCCACAGCTGGCAAGATCTTATTTTGTTGTTGTATTTGTTTTCTGGTTTCTCATCAATTAATTTTTGCATCCTGTGGGAAGAAGCTTTTAAAGAATGCAAAGTGGATTCAGAGTAAATTGTTAAATCCTTTACATTTTATCTTAATTACTCTACAAATCTAGTTAAAGGGTCAAGAGGAAAATCCCAACTTTGCATAGCTTTCATTAAAATTTTTCTTTTTTTTGTGAACTGGCCTGGACTTCGGGCCCTAATGGAATGATTGGTGTTCTAAAGAGATGTCTGTTTGAAGACATCAACATACAGAAAGAAACATTAGTTATTAACATAAATGTCAACTGGTGTCTTTCTCTTCAAAGATTTTAAACTAGAATATGTTTCATGCTTTATTTTTTTCTGTAGTGCTAAGCATGGAAACCTTCAACTTCAATGTGAGGCTTTGGTATTCTCTTATATGCTGCCAGGGGCTGTTCTGCCCCTCTTTATTCTCAAAGGTTGCCTGGCAGTACTTCTGTGTGTTGCTGAGTGTACTGTGTACCATGTGGACCCAGCTGTTTTCTGCTTCTATAGTCTGCTGTAGACTAATAATCACTTTGAGAAGTGTTGGCTATCTTTACTTTTTCCAAATATAAAACCGAAATGCCAGGAGTTCATAAAGTTATTTAACTTCAATGTATTTCAAACAACTGTGCTGGCAGAAAAGGGAGATCACATGTTCAGGAAATTAACATTACTAGTGGCAGGCTTATGCAGTGAGTGTAAAGTCAGTGCAGTAGCAAGCTTCTAACAAAAATGTCTGCAGGTATTTACTGTGTTTATATATAAGAAAGAGAGTAAATGTTGTCTACATAGCTTGAAAACTCATTTTGCATTTGCAACTCATCTATCAATATACTTGGCAATCTTGAATCAATAGACTTCCAAAAATCCTTGAACTGACTTGAGTAGCTATCTTATAATGGTAGTGTGCTATAAAGGTCTATCATGGAAATATTTAAAGTAAAAACTCACTTTCCCCTTTTTCTGCAGTCCATTATGAGGAAATGGACCCCAAAAGTATGACATCTTGAAGCACTGTTATACAGGTGAAATACTTATATTGTTCTGTGAAACTCCACAGTAGTTACTAAGAAGACAACTGGGTCAACTGTCAAATAATGTTATGACAGCTCATATGGGTATGCTTTACCCAAAATTCAATCAACATTAATACATATTGTTATTTCAGTTTGTCTTCTTCAGGACCATTTTAGTATAAGGTGCAGTAAGCAAAATATCAGGTTCAACTGTTTTCCAAGAGCAAGGCATAATACTCTGCCTGACCCAGGAGAAATCATGACTTCTCAAAACACTTCTGAAATGTCTTCTAAATCTCTGTTTCTATCTTGGCATCTCCGCATAAGCTCATAATTACTGAATGCTCTTGCTGCAACTACTTCTAAGAAATTTGAATATTATGCCCTCTGTTTGTACACACAGTCAGTTAAAGCATCACTTCAATATCTGATCTTTGAATCTGGAGACTTAATGCAAAGTTGTCTGCTGATTTCCTGTATGCATTGTTCTGTCTCCAGACACTTCCTTGCTTTCAAGGAACTTTCTCTGCCAAATTTTGGTTTTAACACCTCTATTCTTAGGTAGAACTAGACTTAAAGTTCTGAAAGCTTTGGATATAAAGTTTTAGAACTGTGCAATAGGTGTCTTGGTTTCCTCCTCAAAGCTGTTAGTCTTTAACATTGGCTTTGCTTTTGTTAGAAGAGCTGTAATTTTTTTCCTTTTTTTCTTTTCAGGTTTCTACCTTTGGCACCTGAAAACCTTATCTACACAGAACTTGCAAAACTACTCTGCTTTCCAGGGATACTGTGATGTGTAACATGCTGGTTCCCATTGATAGCTCAAATTGTGAGTGTGCAACAGCTGTGGCGCTTTCATGAACATTTGCCATAAATTTGGAAATCCCAGACATAAGCACCATCTGGCTGTGTGAGGTACTCTTGTAAGCTGGGCTAAGTAGCTCAGTCGCTGTGGATACATGTAAAAATATCAATATTTTAGAAAGCACTGGGATTAATGAAGAAGAGCTAAATAACTTATGTCCAGGGCAGTCTTTTGTGATACTAGCTTAAGTACCTGTTTACCTTTAAACATGAGCGGTCTGGTTATCTTTTTATATGATAAATTAATACTTCGCTAAAGTGGGAAAAATGCAAGAAAAGTTTAGCCCGAATGTAGTTCTGTGCTGAAAAGTCTTTGTCAAAACAGGTAACTTGCATTCATTCAGTGAATTAACTCAGAGGTGTTCATTATAGTAATAGCAGGCTTCAAAAGACATCATGTGGCCAGGTTGAAGGTTTTTCTGCTTTTGATATCATCATAGTGCACTACAGGGGAGTAACAGATGCTGTGCAACTATTCCTTACCTTGCTCTGTCTGCTACATAAACATATCTATCAATAACTCACTGCATGGGTAACTGAAATATTTCTAATGTACATCAGTTGATAGATGTTCTCATTAACAAAAAGCTGCAGGCCATGTCATTATCATAATCTTCTTTCTTCTTCATGCATATAAGTATGTTCAGAAGAGAGGCGGATTCTGCTCAACAATTCCTTTTATTAATTCATGTTCCTGATGATTTGCCCCTCCTTTCTCTTCCTTTTCCTCTTTTAGATTGTGATAGTGTAGTGGAATTCTGATCAAATTACATTTAGGACAATAGATCTAGATGGATCATTTGATAGAAAAGTGTGTTAGAAGACAGTGTCCTTGCATACAATGCTGATAGATTTACTTTATCTCCTGGTGTTATTCAAATTTGAATATAAAGCTATAAGGCTAAATCTGGTTTCTTAAAGATGCTGAAGATAGCTAGCTGAATGCTGATGTAAAAACTCTTCATGAAAGTTTACTCAAATTTCAAACAGCTTTTTTTTTGTTGTTTTAATACAGAGGCTTTTCCTTTACTTACAATTTGTATCTGTTATTTATGAGTGTTTGTAGAAATGGCTGCACTTTTTAAGAATGCATATACTTCTGTGCATAAAAAAGGTTCATTTTTTATTGTTAACTCTCCTTCTAAATAATACTGGAGTCAACCAAGCCAGAACACAAAACAATTGACTGCTATGATTTAACCCTAGCTAACAACTATGCACCATGCAGCCACTCCCTTACCTTCCCCTATCCCTTGGGATGGGAGACAGAATCAGAGGAAAAAGGGAAAAAAAAACCCAACTAATGGGTTAAGATAAAAACAGTTTAATGATTAAATATAATAATACAATATAATAATAATAACATCAACAACAATAATAAAAACAACAACAACGTAATGAGAAGGGAGACAAAACCCATGAAAAAAAATCTGATACAACCACTCACCACCCACCAAACAATGTCCAACCAGTCCCTAAGAAGTGATTGTACCCCCCAGACAACTCTGCCCAGCCTATAAAATGCACATGACTTCTTATGGCATGAAATGTCCCTTCAGCCTGTTTGGGTCAGCTGTTCTGGCTGTGTCTCCTTCCAACTTCTTCTAGAGAAGAAGCTGAGAGGACAGGGGCAGTACAAGAAACTGTAAAAGTCCTTGGCTTAATGTAAACATTTCTTGGCAGCAACTAAAACATCAGTGTGATATCAGCATCATTCTCAGCACAAAACAAAAACATAGTCTCATGCTAGCTACTGTGAAGAAAAACAACTCTAGCCCAGCCAAAACCAGCACAATCACTTTGCCTATAATACACCTCCAGTAATGATTACTGTATATACCCAAGACCTACCCCATTTTTCTACAAAATTCTGCACTCAGTAGAGAGAGAGCCTGCAGACAAAAGAATTTGAAATTACCAGTTTGCAAGGAAGTCATAAGCTCGAAGTTGTTGTTCAGATTACTTTGTGGTCAGGTTTTTGTAGCTCAATAGAACAATAGCTAGAGATGTTCCACATCTCAATATTAAAGCAAGATGGCCTCTTGAGATTGCGGGACAGAGGTTGTTTAGCAGAATCAGAAGCCTGCAAACAGCTGAGAAGGAAAAGGAGATAGTGGAACAACATCTGCTGAAATACTCTTTAAAAATCTATCAAGATTGGTAAGGACTCCATTCTTTCAGAGGATTTGAACAACCCAGTTTTCTGTTAAATTCCATTCCCTTCCTTAAAGAATATCAGGCCCTAATTACTTCTTTGACTAGAAAATTAAGATAAAACATAAGGGGTTTAGGATATATTTTCTTATTTTAAAGGTGCATCTTTGAATCACAAAACCTGTTGGATTTTGTTAGATAATATTTACATTTGTAAACTCATTAGTACCAACGAATATTACTCCAAACTGGTGAATTCCCTACAGATTAATATAAGCTATTTGCAAACCTTTATTTGAAGCTTGTTAACTTATTAAACCATTTCAGTTACTTAATCAAAGTTTTATACTTAAGTTTAACAGAAAGACCTAATTCTGTGTTTTGACAGAGTTCCGTCTTCATATTCTTGAGGCAAACAAGCACTGCTTATACTAAGGTTCTGTGACACTGGTTTAAATTGCTCTGTCTTTAACAGTATCTTTAGACACATAATTTCCTCTTAAGTAATGATATAAAAATTATTACAAAGAGTATTTTCTTTCTTTTTAAATATAAAGATTTGGTTTTTTTAAATAAAAGGATCAAGATTCCTAAAAGAGTAAATTCTGACTCTCTTTTTCTTCTGTCAGATTAAATGCACAGGAGATGTGATATATGTGAAATAAGTCAAAACTGAAAGCAGTAACATTAAAAATTCACTTTTTATTGCTTTGTTATACTTCTTGCTGTGAGATACACCAATCAGCCTAATAACTGGTAAATATCTCTAAAGCTTTTGATGAAAGCATGTTGCTATTATTTACTTTTTTAAAATTGACAATAATGCTAGTGGATAAAGGGGCAGATTCTTTTTTACACAGAATTTTTGGTTTATTTTGCATTTAAAACCTCAGCTCTGGAAATCACATGAATCTGCACATATTGAAAAACATAAGGTTGATTTTGGATCAAAAAGAATGGAACTATTAACTTTCCAAGCTAAAATGCCAAAAATTTTAAACTTCTAATTCTTTGTATTATTTAAATATAAACGTTTTTAAATAATTTCAAATGTTTTGAATCCATTACAGTGCAATAATATTTTTAGCCTTGCAGATCCAATATTAACAATAAAAGGTTTACTATATTCATGCCTCAGACATTTTAACACTTTCAGCTACATACTTTCCTGTTAAAATTGCTGTGTCAATGTTTATTTCATGTAATGAATTATGTTGTTTTCAGAAGTGACAAGGGCATATAGGCCACATTTTTAGATATATGGGTCAACCATTTCATACTGTACAAAATAGTAGAGCATATTGCTTTCTATGCTTTGTTGTGTTGCTTCTTTGCTGAACAGGGCTGATCCCAAGACAAGCCTGAGATGTGAGAAAAAAAGCTTTCCTTGCCTTACAGGAGGCACTGTCTATTGACTACAAGTACAGAACTTGTGAAGGAGGACAGGCAGAAAGCACTACTCCTGAAAGAGCACAAGAGACCTTGTTTTCTTTATTTTTTTTCTATTTTCCACACTCAGCAGTGATATGTTTCCTCTGGAAAGCTGCAGTATATAAGTTTTCAGTGTTATAATAAGACATAGGCTAAAATACTTGCTATCTTCTGGCATATTATAAGAAAGAGGGAGTACAGCTGATCCTCATGACCTGTCTGGGACCTCATCACCAGTTTTGTAGTCATATTCAGTGACATTTGTTTAAACTTATCAGCTATACAGGCAACTCACAATCTGTCTTGCAATTCGTGATCAGATCATAAATGTAACAGCATGAAGCATATAAATGGTATTTTTTGAATTTCAGATATGTAATAAAAATAACTTTTCCCAATCACTGCAGAAGATTAAAACTCTAGAAAAACCGTCCTCCTCTGTATTCACTATAATCCTTTGCTAATACAGGCCATTATCTGCAGGAAGAAATGAACTCTCAAAAACTTTTGCATGTGTTACTGATCACCTACCACCCTGTCTTACTTATGTTAATGAAAATTACAATAATCCAAATACATTTGCATTTTTATAGTATACATTTGTAACCTAGGCATACATATATTGTATGAATATATATATATATGGACTTTCAACTGAAACAGATTCTAGCAGTAGTGCACATAAAAAGAAGGAAGTGTCATGAGTGAAATCAGTACTATGTTTTGGCAATTTACTGATTAGTTCTCTCTAGCTCAGCAGGGCTGAGAATCATGGATTCAGATCACTGACTACAATTTGGATGAATAAACTGGTGTTAGAATCAGTCACCATTCTGTCCAAATCACTGCAAAGCTGGAGACTTGAATGTATGAAACTCATCAGATTTTTGATATGACAGATCTCTGTCATTCTGTGCAGTCATTCTTGAAAAGGTTGATATTTTCTTACTTTGACATTAAAATAAACTTTTGATGGCATTGAGATGAAGTAATCATGAAAGGAATTGTGTGGTATCTTGGGATAGAGTTAAGTTATTCTTATGCTGCTTTATCTGAGTTACTTTACTATTTAGTCTGTTGTTTTTGTTTGGTTTTTTTTTTTTAATTGAAGAGAAAAGGAATTCTGCAGGCTACATCTCAAAAATCCATGGAACAGCTCATGACCCCTAGTTTGCTTTCTCATCACAAAAACTCTTTGCAGGTAAATTAAAAAAAGTTGAGTGTTAAAAACTTCTACGGTAGCTTCTAAGTTGTAGATTACTTTTACATAGTTGTGACTGAAGTACTGCATGTCCTATGTACTATTCTGGATCAGATTGGGATGCATGAGTGCAAGCATTCTGATTGGGGTACATAGTCAATGACATACTTTGTGAAAACGAAGATCTTAAATTTTATTCATTTCTGCCAGGTAGTGCTCTTTCCCAGTCTTACGGGAGCTACTGTTCTCTTGGGAAGCAGAGGCTACATCTTGTCCAGGAACTGACGCCTCAAGTCTGCTTGTCTTCTAATTTTCTAAGGAAGTATGTACTCACTTGTAATGCTGTCACTTGGACTGCTTATTTTTAATATTTTTAATGTTTGGGAGTTTTATTATGATGAATGCATAACTACTTATTATCCTTCCCTGTATAAGCATGAAATAAATCTGTATCACTGTTACTCTACAGGTTATTTAATGTCAAATAATAGGTGAGAACACCTTCCCTTCTTTCTGTTGAAACCACCTTCTGGTTCAAAGGGATTTTTCTAGATCCAGCAAAGTGGAATAGCTTTTCTCACATCAAGTTGGTTTTTTTTGGTTTGTTTGGGTTTTTTTGGTGTTTTTTTTTTTTCAGTCTTCATGTATATCTCCCCAAAAACTGAATATTACAAATCTTGAAGGAAGTTTGTAAATCAATATTTGTCATGACATCTAATTTGCAAAGTTAAACTGCTGTGTTTTATGTGGCCTGTATGTAGAGGAAAACAGCCTCAGGCCAGATGCAAGGATAAGTGTAATTAAAATACAAAATGAAATGTTAATTAAGAGTTCTTTAGGAGTAGAAGAGAGAGAAAAGGAACTAACACAATCCTCTGAGCTGCCATGTGTTGCATCACTGCCCAAAAACAGTGCTGCTTTTCCCAATATCTTGTGAAGGGAAAATGAATAATAGAATTACAAAATCATTTACATTGGAAAAGACCTTTAAAGTCAAGTCCAATTGTAAACCTAACACAGTCAAGTCCACCACTAAGCCATGTCCCTAAGCACCATGTCTGCACATATTTTAAGTAGCTCCAGGGATGGTGACTTACCACTTCTCTGGGCAGCCTGTTCTAGTGCTTGACAATGTTTTCAGTGAATGAATTTTCCCTATTATCCTATCTAAACCTCCACTGGCACAACTTGAGGCCTTTTCCTCTTGTCCTATCACTTGTTACTTGGGAGAAGAGACTGACCCTTCACCTTGCTACAACCTCCATTAGGGTAGTTGTAAAGAGTGATAAGGTCTCCCTGAGCCTCCTTTTCTCCAGACTAAGCAATGCCAGTTCCCTCAGCCACTCTAAGGCTCTATGTGTTAGGATATGTCATTGTTTTTTGGGATAAAGCAGGAGAATATCACATAAGGTGGCCCTATGAGGTCTCCCTGTGAGAGCAGGAAATATTTAGAACTATTCAGGACATTCCAGCTTGATATGACTTTTGAGCTAGTAGTACAGCCTCACAAACATATCAAGATGATAGATTAGGAAACAAAATGCTTTAAATTTTAATTTTAAATCTTAATCATTTGTTCCTAACTGTTGTTGAGTTATTGTAACTATTTTACAAACACATATTTTCAATTCTTTCATTTTGCTTGACGGTAAAGCTAATTCTTAGTAATCTGAAAAACATTGTGGACAGCTAAAAACATTATGGCAGACTGTACTAGGTAACTATTTGTGTCTTTCTATGCACGGAGTTGTGGGCTTCCAGAAAGCCTGTAAAGCAGCTCACCATTGTACTGCTGAAGCCTTTATATATGTTAGCATGATATACTTCCAAATATGAGGAAGCTTTTGTCATTAGTAAGAGTCCTGGTTACTAGCAGAAAGGTGATATAAGAGGAGACCAAAACTTTGACTTCAGAAACTTTGGCATGCATTTATCCAGGTACAGCATATTTAAAATTATTTAAAGTCATTGGCCTGGATAAAGAAATGTTAAGAGGAACATGACTTTAAAGCCCAGTGATTACAGCACTCGTGAGAAGGTGTTCACATCTTGCTTGACTGACTACTTAGTATATTAGCCAAGGCTTGTTTAATGTATAATAACTGAAAATTTATTGGAGTAATGACTGCAACTCAGCTCCTCGGTGAATGTCCTATCACAAGACTAGATAGTCAAGATCACTTCCGCCTCTCTGACCCTCTCAGTCCATCGAATCATTAATTGTTCTCTCCAAAGTCAAGTAGCTTCAAGTCTCCTCCTCCCATTGCAGCATATGGTCTGAACACAGCTTTTGTCGTATCGCATCTTGAATTCCCTTTTTTGGCCTAGCACAAATCTATAGTGTAGAGAGTTATTAACCCATGATAGCCTAAAGTCTGGAGTCTAACATACTTCTCAGGAAATTTGGAGCTGGGACTGGAGAAGGAATGTTGACAGCTTGGAGCTGAAGTGTGAATTAAGGTCAACATTTAAGTGCACACAGGCTGTGGATGTCCCTAGAGTTAGACAGTAATGGAGCTGTAGTTGTGAATGTAAAAGGGGTGTTTCTAAATACCTGGTGCTAGATATTTGTATCAGCTCTTAATGCTAATTCAAGAAATGTCTAACATAATCCAGAAAGAAAAGTATAGTATTTTAATTGCATAAGGGCCTAGGTTTCATAGATTAGGACAAGACTGACTGATAAAAAAAATGAATTTTTATGTAAGGTTAGCTTCTCTCCAGACTGAGGGAAAGCTCTTTTCTTTTGACAAATGGTGTCAAAGTTAGTTTGCACAAAGCATTTTAGCCTCTAGCAGCCAAAATATTTTTTCCTCTTCTGCCAGACCCCTGTTATTGCAACAGTGTGCAACTATCACTGTGAGAAACAGAGAGAATGGAGAGTCACAGCTGCCTTCTGAGTGCCAAGTTGGCAACTAACTTTGGCTCATGAGCATGTTTCTGACAGCATGCGAGATCCAGCTTTGAGCTGAGATGGAACCTGCAGTGCACAGAGAGCCAACTGCTATTAAGAAATGAACAAAGGTGTGCTTTATGATTTTATATATATTTTTGCTACTTGGAGACTTTTTTTCTCCATCAAACACTCACAGAAAAGGTGCCTACTTTAATATGTGGCACAGGTTATAAGGGGTTCAAAAAACATTTCCTTAACTTTGCCTTGGTGATGACAGCAAATCAAATAGTTTATGATGCATATGAAAACGAGCAAAAGCCAGGAAACTGAGAGGATTAGGTAACCCAAATTTGAAGTTATTGTGAGAAAAACTCAGGCTGATAGATAGTCCTACTAGGCAGCTCATCTTAGGATCTATCTTTGTTTTCTGCCACACCCAATTTCCCTGCGAATTTTTCTTTTCTAAAGCAATTGTCATGTATGCCTCATTCTTTTGTAATGAAGACATACTATAAACATAAGTATTTCACAAATTGCAGAGTTACCAGTTTCCTTTGTATTTAAGGGCAAAAAAAGAAACAAGAAGTAATAATAATTGTTTGAATGGAATAATACCTGATCTTCCATTATAACTATCTAAGTTCCTTCCCTGTAGTTACAAAGCAACTTTCTGTAAGTAATTTCTTGGATTCTCTCTGAATGAAAATCTTTCCTCCATATGCCCTTGGTTTCTGAAGTCCAGGACTGAGTCCAGGCTGATTACAAACTTAGGCTCCCATTCCATGGAGATTGTAATTACCCACTTAACTTTGAGACATGACTAATATCATTTGAGAGGTATACAAAATCAGGATTATTGGAAGATGAAACAAACTATATTCATGCCATACAGAGACATCTAAATCTGGGCTAAATCCATACAGAATTGTCCATCTCTAATTCTTTACTAGCTAAATAGATGTCATTCACCTGCACTCCTAAATTTAAGTTTCTGACACAAAAGACCAAGTAATGCAATACACATGTACAGTTTTCTGGCATAGGTGCCAAAAGCTAATACAATTCCAACTCAGGTTTGGAGCTTTTAAGCACTAATCCACTTTTAGCTTGTCTCACCACTAACAGAAGTGCTGAAAAACTCTGGCTTTACTTCTCATTTACCACTCTTGTGACTGCAGGATCGCAGGATATCACTTATAGTGCTCTGTGTCTGACAATGTTATCTTGTAGTTTATTCCTTCTCTCATCTTCTTCTCAAAGAAAGAACTGTGAATAAAGGCAGTTCTTCCTTTTGGTAGATTTTAAATAATTTGCTTCTATTCTTAGGGGTAAAACATGTTTCTCTGATTTGAAGAAGACAGGTGAAATGGGCTTGGAATGTGGGAAAGCTTTGTAGTGATCATCGCATCTTACAGTTTTTAGTACTTAAGGGCAGATTCACTTAACAGTTTTGAACAGTCTGCTTGGGAGTCTCATTTTGATGATATAAATCTCTATTGCATTACATGGTGACAGCACTAGGGCTTGAGTCCCAGAGTTCTTAGATATTCTGGGCTCAGCTCATAGCTTGTTAGGTAAAAAATCTTGTTCATGGATAAAGTTACAGTACTTCTATACAGAAAAATATCAATAATAGTAATAATACAATTAAGTGGTAACACACATACATTTTTCTTTCCCATTTTTTTGGGTTATACTTTTCTATTCTTTGGGAGGACACAGTTGGAGAGATTAACAACATAGATCATCAACATCTGGAGTCCTTTATTGGGAGAAATATGAAGTTGATGCTGCTGGTGTCTTCTTCCACCTCTGGATTCAATTGAGGCCATTTTAACATTTGCTAATATGCTTTTACACCTTTCCCTTTCTTCATTGTTCTCCAACTCCATGTTACATCCAAGTATACTATATACGATCTATGGCTTTTATGCATGTTAGATTCTACTTCTTCGTTCTCTTTCTTACCCGTGCAACCAGTTTTGCCTAGCTCCAGCTCTGCATTTCTTTAGCTGACCACTGGCAAGCTGTTTATAGCCATAGGGACTCCACTGGCAAGCTTATGCCTCACCTCTTCTCATCCCATGCTTGTACTTCTCCATAACACATCCTGTGTCTCCACTTCTCTGTGGAGACCTGCTGTTGTGTCAGGCCTGTATTTATCTACCTTACATCTTTCGGTTAGAATTGCAAGTATCACCTTTTACACAGAGCAACTGCTTGTTCCTCCTCTCTCTATTAAAATGTGGTCATACCACACAAAGATAAACAAAAGCAAACCAAATGAGCTGTAGATATCTTGTCAACTAGAGAAACTGCTATCACAGCTAAACCAAGTAAAATCAAGTTGCAGACAGGTCAAGAAAAGTTCAAGCAGATCAAATCTGACAAACCTCAGTCCTGAGGCCTTAGAAATTTGGTGCAAAGCTTGTAACCTGTTACTGTCAATGGCAGGACTGTATTATATGGCTACATGTTTACAAACTTTACTCTATTATTGTATAATACAGCCATGAAAAAAATACCTGGAGTCCATACACATGCGCAGTGCAAAGTCCCCGTGGCTCTACCTTTCAGTGAAGTATGCATCATTTATGCCAAGTGAGATTAATAAAGCATTTTTAAATCAGAAACTTGTGAAGATTTTAGTCACAATCACATAATAATCCATCTCAAATAACATATTTAAAAGGAATACCTAATTAGTGTGTCACTTTACATCAGATAAGTATGTGATTGGCTAGTTTATCCTCTATTACTTATTTAGTGAATTAGGTGCACTATTTATGTGTTTCCACTACACAAGTAATAAATTCCCTGTCTCATGACAGTTTTTGAGAGTCCATATTTTTTTCCTAAATCAGAGTTAAACAGAAACAAAATTTAAAAGTGTGTTCAAATTTCAAAAGATGTAAGATGTTTTGGGGGAAAATTAATATTTTTACCTTTGATCATAGAATCATAATATGGTTTGGGTTGGAAGGGTCCTTAAAGATCATCTAATTCCAACCTCCATGCCATGGGCAGGGACACCTTCCACTAGATCAGGTTGCTCAAAGCCCCATCCAATCTGGCCTTGAGTACTTATAGGGAAGGGGCATCCACAATTTCTCTGGGTATCCTGTTACAGTGTCTCGCTACTCTGATAGTGAACAATTTCTTACTTATATCTAATCAAGATCTATCCTTTTTCATTTTAGAACTGTTACCCATCATGCTATCACTACACTCTGTGATAAAGAATCCCTCTGTGTCTTTCCTGTATGTCCCCTTCAGGTACTTAAAAGCTGCTATAAGGTCTCCTTGGAGCTTTCTCTTCTCCATGCTAAACAATCCCAACTGTCTCAGCCTGGTCTCATAGGGGGTCCCTCAGCTCCCCCCATGTATTGGGTTTTCTGTGAGGGGTTTTTGGTTGTGTCTTTGGTAATGGGGAAAGGGCTATGGAGATGGCCCTTTAAGAAGCTACCTGAAAAGCTCCCCCTTTGCCTTTGTCAGACCCACCTCTGACCAGGGCCAAGCCAATCAGCGCCCCTGCGAATTCATGTATTTAAGGGTGGTGCAGGGCATGCCTCGCTCTCTCTCTGGCACCGACCCTGACTAGCACGGCCCCAGGTGCAGGTGGCATGGCCCTGGCCTTGCCTGGCTGGGCTTAGCCAGCCCCGACCGCAACTTAAGCTTAAGCCCCGCTGCACTTTCATCCTGAAAAAAAAAAAAAAGACCTGCAGCGGAGAAAGGAGTGGGGCCTGAGGACAACAACTTTGAAGAACACCAAGGTCGGTTTGAAGGAAAGAAAAGAGAGGGAGGAGGAG
>NW_010192859.1:22351-55795 GCF_000695765.1 Mesitornis unicolor | reverse complement strand
TTTGTTCTACTCTGATGTTGGTAACAAATTAAAATTGTTTTTTTTTATTCCTTATGATGAGTCTGTCTTTCGGCTGTGACCTGTTTAAGTGGTGAGAAGCCCTCCCAGTCCTTATTTTGACTAGCCCTTTTTTGGGGCATTGTGGTGCTCAGTTATGCACTGGGCCTAAACCACGACACCCCGATTGTCTTTGTGGCCCTCCTCTGGACTTGCTCCAACAGGTCCATGTCTTTCTTATGTAGAGGATCCTGGAGTTTTATCCAGGTGGACTCTCACAAGAGTGGAGCAGAGGGGGAGAATTACCTCCACTGACCTGCTGGCCATGTTTGTTTTGATACAACTCAGGATGTGAGTTTATAGGCTGCTAGTGCACTTTGATGGCTCATATCCTGTGAGACCATGCAGTAAACTCCTGGTAGATGTTGTCAGTCACTCTTCTCTATCCAGAAATGGTGTAGGCCCCTTGTAGAAGACCACTAAATTTGTCAGACACAATTTGGCCTTAGTGAAGCCATGTTGGCTGTCACCAATTACTTCTCTGTTTAATATGTGCATTAGCATAGTTTCCAGCTCCTTGATCTTGCTGGGCACAGAGGTGAGATTGACTGACCCAATAATTTAAAAATACTTGATCTCATTTTACTCTCTAAGATCTTTTATTTCTGTCTGGCTTTAGTTTTGAAATTAAAGATTAATTTGAGTTGAACTGAATTGAATATCAAAATTATTTATGTGGATTTTTCCAAAATTAAATAAAAGACAGATTTTGTGAAGTAAGGAGGTAAGTCAAAACTAACCAGGTCCTGCAAGCAGTTGCTTTTAATGATTCAAAGAATTTATGACGAGGTTAGTTTACTTGCAAACACTTGATACTAAGCAGTGTTCAGAATGTCTCCTTATCTTTTGAGTATTTGAAGATCATATGTTCTGTTGTAGATGCGCCCCAGAAGTTCACCAACTGGAGTTGACAGCAATAGGTGTTGTTTCAAGAGAGATACTACCTGATCCAATTTCAGTCCCTTTTATAGAAGATACCCTACAAAGGTAAATAAACAGAAACAGTAAATTGCAGTCAACTGTAGGTATAGTATTCTGTACCATATAAGGCTTGAGTCACTGCTGAGATGACTAGGGTAGTAGCACTGATTTCATTAGAGATACTCAAGCTTGGGAATGGAAAATTGCAACAATCCAATGCTTTTAGTTGAATAAGTTTGACATTTAGTTGAATAATTTCTTCTGTACCTGGGCTTCTCACAAAATGGGTTTCTAACTCTTCGGCAGGTATAAGTCACTGCAGTTTAGTCAATATTAATGATTCTAATTTAGGACAATCAATGGGACCAAAAGTAAAATAAATTACTAAGTCTTTTCTTAGGAAGGACAAAGTGATAAAATTAAATGGCAGCAAGAATGAAAAGCAACAGTAAAGGGATAACTGTTCTTAGACTTTTAATACTGTTAGCTTTTAAAGTTTGGGTTCTTTTTAATAGCATGAAATTTCAGAGAAAATCTCTAACTGCTTGACTTAAACCAAGTTTTTACTAATGTATTATACAGTGCAATGCTGCAAGAACAGCCATTTTGATAGCATGCAAAGTAGTTGAAGCTTCATTAATTCTTGTCGTTTGACGCTACTTCATGCAAAAGAACCTTTTACTAAACAATACTCACTAAGAAATTGCCACAAACTCTTAAGCTCTGATTTTAAAAGATGACATGTTTCTTTTTATATATATTCTTATAAAGTATAAGAAAAAGGTTTAAAATAAATCACCTTGTTAATTGGTTACACTTACTGGATTTCATATCCTTAGTGTAATAGTAATATTTTCATCAAGTAGAACTATTGGAGTTTTATGTTGGAATCAACTTTGCTATTAAGGAAGGACATTAAATACACAAAAGGAAATTGCTCTTTTTGAGTAAGTGTACAGCAGGAGGATTATATAAAGGAGGATTATAGAGAGAAAGTAAAAGGAGGTAAGTTATTAAGAATTAAAAGGAAGTGATCCTGCTTAAAATTTCTGTTCTAAAGTGGAGGATTTGTTATTAAGATTACATCCAAGTGTCATTAAACCAAAGATTTGGGTAGTTTCCCTTTTTTTTATGGCACGTAATGAACCGTATTCTCAGAGTGAATACATCAGTGTTGAGCTGTACTGTCAATAAATTCTGGCTAGTGTGGACTGAGATTCACAGTCCCAGTTCATCAGAATACCTATATTCTTGTCAAAATTCATACATTTTCCTAAGCTGATCACTTATTTTGCCAGGATTTTTCTACCTTGCAGTCACATATTTCTTTAAAGACCTAGAAGAGATACTGCATCCTTATTCTAGTTGATAAGAAGGATGGATAGAAGAAAGGGTAGAAAGAAAATAATCTTCAAGAACACCAACAGCTCTACATAGTATCATAGAAAGATTTGGAGAGGGACTTTTACAAAGGCATGTAGTGATAGGAGAACAGGTAATGGTTTCAGACTAAGAAAGAGTAGATTTATATTAGATATTAGGAAGAAATTCTTTACTGTGAGGGTGGTGAGACACTGGAACAGGTTGCCCAGTGAAGTTCTGGATGCTCCTTCCCCAGAAGTGTCCAAGGCTGGATGGAGCTTTGAGCAGCCTGGTCGAGTGGGAGGTGTCCCTGCCCATGACAGGGAGATTGGAATGAGATGTTCTTTAAGGTCCCTTCTGGTTCTATAAGTTGATGTGGTGGTGTCAGAGCAATTGGGAAGAATCTTTTCACCTTAAGAGTGTAGAACTGGGGGAGTGCAAGGCAGTTTTATATAACTCTATATACATGTGCTCTGGCATCTGTTAAATGCTGACTGAGAAACCTTGAGATTCAGCCTGGTGTTAATCCTAGAGTCGAGATATCTGCATTTACTGAGAGAAGAGTTAATCTTCATTATTTTTTAGTCTATATTTCTTTTTCCTGCAATTTATTCTTAATGCTACAGTGGATTTTTACCATTGTTTCCTTTCTAGAGAGTTTGTCTTTTTATCACTTGATGGTACCCAGCCTGGTGGCTGCTCATTTTATTTTATGTCTTTTCTGTGGCTCTCTATCTCTGCATTTTGAGAAAAGAAAAAAAGACCCAAAACCCTGGGCCAAGAAGCAGATTGACAGGCACTGCTGTTGTTGTCAGCCATTTTCAAACAGCACAGCAGGACAGCATTATTAGACTCAGGTTGACTGAAGTGATTGTACCTTACCATCAGTCATTTTTTCCTTGCCTATTCTTTTATCAAAGACTGGTGGATGAGTGTGGCTCTATGATCTTCTCTCACTATGCTCTTCAAAATAGCTTGACATGTGTTCACTCTTCTGCTACTTCTTTCTCCTTCTGTTATGTAGTTGTCAGGTTTTTATCTTGCCTTTTTTACTTTTACTGCTTTATAGGTCCTATTTTTGTGTATTTTTTTTCTTTCTCCATTTCCTTTGTATAGCAAATATAAGAAGCAGTTGGCCTTTGTTAGTACAACAGGACATAAGTTGTCAAGATATAGCTTATTAAAAAAAGTAAAAAATGAGGGGAAAAAAGGATACAAACAACACACCTGTATTTCCCCCCAAACAACCCTCCTTTACACACCTACATCCCAAAGACTCACCCTTGCATACAGTACATATTGGATACTGATGTGGAAGAAAGGCTGAAAAACAAAACTGCATCCCTGTTGCTGAGTGTTTTGGGTGACTTGGTGACAGCACACTCAGATAAGACTGAGGTACCAGATGTCTACTTTGCATCTTCATCAACAGGATCTCTGTAGCCTCTGTGCTTAACAGGCTGGGTTCAGGGAGCAGAATAACTACCAGTTGTGGGTGAGGATTGACTGAGGGATTAACTGCAAGGATTTAACCCACACAAATCCTTTGGACATAACGAGCTTCATTCAAGGTGCTGAGAAAGATGACCAACATCCTTCCAAAGCTGTTTTTTGTCATATTTGAAAGGTTGTGGAGACCAGGGGAGGCCACCAAAAACTAAAGAAAGGTAAATGTCACACCTGTCTTCAAAAAAGGCAAAACATGGAGCTATAGGCTGGTTGTCTGACTTCAGAGTCTGGAATGAGTCCTCATGGAGCCCATTTCTGAGCACAGGCAGAAGAAGAAGATTGATTGAAGGGTAAATCATGCCTCACAAACCTGACTGTCTTCTATGATCAAATGATGAAATTTGTGTGTAAAAGAAAATGGTATCTGTCTTTTAATTGGACTATAGCAAGGGTTCTGACATCTGTCACTATATTCTTGTACTTGAGTTAGGATGCTATGGACATGTGAAAAAATGAGTGCATAATCAGGCTCAGAGGGGTGTACTTGGTAGGCTATACTCTAACTGGAGTCTGATGTCAAGCAGAGTACTGGGACCGGTCCTGTTTAACATATTTTTCAGTGGACTAGAGGAGGTGATGGAAAGCACTCTTTTTGAGTTTGCAGATGACAACAGACTGGGAGGAGACTAGATAGTACTCCCAAGAGCAGTGCTGCCATCCAGACCTATACAGGCTAGAGGAATGGATCAGCAAGAACCTTATGAAGTTCAACAAAAACACAACCAAGTGTTGCTCCTGGGCAGGAAGCACCTATGCACACCATACAAAGCCAGTAACTTTTCATTACACAGTACCTATTGTGCAGAAAGGCTCTGGATTGTGATTGGACTGACATACCTAACATTGACATAGCAATAAGTAATAGACAGTCACACTAACAGAAGATAAGTGTGTGCAAATTTCCATGATAAAGTTTCAACTTATCTAAAATAAAATTTGATCTCAAAAATAGCAGCTCCTTTTCTTCTGTTAAAATATATGGATTAAATAGAAGGTATTTAAAAATAATACTAAAGGATTTCTTATGTGTAACATACAGAAATAAACATAATATACTGTTGCATAAGCTTTAAATATTTAGGAAGTAGTTTCTTACTGGGTTTTTTGGGTTTGTTTGTTTTGCTTTATTTTATTTTTAATCTTCTTGTCTCATCTAGAAAAAATGCTGGTAATAATATGGTCTTAGGAACTTCTATTAAACTCCACAATAACAATTTACGAAAATAAAGGTCTTGAACTACTTTGAATTGGCTGCTAAAAAACCCCAGTTCCTCTGACATTCAAACATTACTGTTCTGTTTTTGTCATGTGAAGTGTTAAAAACAGAATGAAATGAAATTTCTTTAATAGCTTTTAATAAAGAAACGCTATGAAGGAGTGAATTTCAGACAGAAACTTTCCAGAGTAAACATGAATGAACATTTTGTTTCTTTACCAGCTATGAACACAGTTAGAAGCTGATGTAGAACGGTAAATTATGATGGAGACGAAAAGATCAGCATAAGAAATGGGTGCAAAAAGTCAGTGGAAGCACAATAACATTTCTTATATGTGTTAGAGAAATAAATATTTTAAACCTTTTTTGTATAACTGGAAAGAGAGAGAAAAAAAAGCAGGACTTGTATTTCTAAGTGGGGGCAGTGGAAGGAGAAAACTAACATCTGATATGTGAGTATCTTGTTTTGGTTAAAATCTATAAGCTTCATTAGAGCAAAACTCAAAAAAAAAACCAAAAACAAAAACCAAAAAACCCCAAAACCAACCAAACAGAAAAAAATATACCCTCAAAACCAATCAAAAAAGGAGTCCTAATTTTTTTTTCCCAAGTGAGTTGATATAAATACGTTTTTAAGAAATTGATCTAATGCTCAGAATTGAGTATTACACTATATTTCCTCTTTTATAAAAAAGTAATAAAAGCTTAAAGTGTTAAAAAGCCTAGAAAGGAATACCCAGACTATTTTTCAGAGTGTTTTATATCACTCTCTCATACTGAAGATGACCTCCAAAAATTTTGGCTGACTCTGTAAAACTTGAAGTAAGAGACAGAATGGTACACATTTCTTACTTTGAAATAATTCTTCTGAGTCTGTGCCAACCTATAATTACATTTAAACGTTGTAGAATCACCAGAAAACATACCCCTTCTGAATAGAATCCCTTTAGAAAGCAGTTAACAATGCAACCCTATACCAGCTTCAGCTGGTAAATGAGAAATGAAAGATTATTGCTGCTAAAACGCTGTGGGGTTATCTGAACTGTTGACTTGACAGTGAAGTCCTGAGGTAATGTGGATTTTTTGGGTTGGAGAAATGTTAGATCTTTTGGACTTCAAGGTACACAGTGAACAGAGAATTGAGTCATAAATCTTCTCATATATTGGCAGCTGCTTTGTAAAGGAAATTTGTATTTGTCTTCTATCATAGTCTGCAATTATTAAGAGATTAATTATGCCAGGATTTTAAAATTTAAAGTTAAAACAAATAGTTTATAGAACAGTAACAAATGGCTTTTTAATAGCTCCTCTATAATTTTTTTGGTTCCCCAGAGAACTTCTTATTCTTAGAAGCATATTCAAAGCTTGGCCATAAACAAGAAGTTAAACTATTTACTCGCTCTTTGCAAAGCTCTATTTGGACAGTAGAATCCCTTAAGTCCTTCTTATGGCACCATCAGAACTTAGAAAATTGCAGCATGCTTAACACTAAATTGGCAGCTGTTTACCATCTTTTCAGTTCTTCTTGGAACATAAATTTTCTGATGACTCACTTCTTTTTTAAGTGAGAGTATAATTTCTGTTTGAAAATTCTGTTGCTGTCCCTAAAGCCATTAACAGACTGGAAACACTCTTTGAAAGTCCCATTACAACCATTGGAACATGCTGCACAGGCAAGTGGTTTAGTTGTCAGGTCTAGAGGTATTTAAAAGACACGGAAGTGTGGTGTTTAGGAACATGGTTTAGTGGTGGACTTGGTAGCATAAGGGCAATGGTTGGACTCAATGATCTGAAAGATCTCTTAAAACCTATTCTATGTTTCTATGATTCATCTGGGTTGTATTTTAACAGACTTCAAGTTACATATGTCAGCATGATTCCATTCTCCCTGGATTATTACATTGTCTTTTCGAAGAAACTGCTCTTATGCATGATATATAGAGAGAGTCTTCTGGCCACTGGTCTAATAAGCAGCGGCTTTTGATATAATTCACCGGAGTCATAAAAAAAATACCATTTAAATGTTACCGTAACATTCATAAATGTTTCTTTGTGCTACTTCTGTCCTGCACAATAACTACTCTTATGTAATACTTGGTAACTGTTTAACAAAGGATGGGTGGAAAGAAGGTAGAGAATAATCTACATGACATGCTGATGAAGGCTCCATTGTTTTGAGCAACTACTAGAGATGTAAAAATCAGAGTGGCAATTAAAATATTATTATTACCTTTACTCAGAGTTTGAGGCCTGTGCTCTTTCCTTTATTTGATGATCAGCTCAGACCCTTCTATGGCGGTTTAAAACTATGAGCAGAATACCACATAGGCTGGAAGTCAGTAAGAATGCTTGGTCACTTCAAGGTACTTATTTATGGCTGTGGATTGTGGTTCCACAGTAAGTAAACTAGATCCACAGTTCCCAGATCTGCCATCTCTCTCCATCTTGATCAGTGATTAAATTTTTTTAGATAAAGGCTAGTGAGACTAAAAGGACTGAACAAAACTGATGCTAATGCTCAACTGTACTTTAAATATTGACAACAAAAAGACTAAGGGAGTCTCTGGTACTATGACAGCTGCTTGCTTGGAAGACTGAAAGTGAGCAAGATGGTTAGTAAGCCTTTTAATCATATAGCTATAGTAACCAAACTAATTAATGAAGATTTTCTTCCACTTAAATCAGAATTAATTGGAGTGAATGTAATGGTTATATATCACACTGCCATCTGCTGTTAAAAGACTAAGAAACACAAATATAAAAGCCCATTTTCTGAAGGTTCTTCTCTGCAATAGAATCATATTTAGAGAGTGAATATTTCTAAATACATAAGAGATTATGGAACCCATGACTATCTTCAAAATTGGATATGCTTTTTATCTGTATCATACTTATATATGCTTCACTGCGTTTCCAATTTTTTTTTGATTTCTGGATACTGTGCAACTCAGAAATTATTAGAGTTCCTACCTTCATATAATGTGTCACAACACTTTCTGGAGCATTAGAGATTAATAACTATTTTTTTGTAAAATGTGCGATAAAAAGTACATCAGATATTTCAAAAACATTTTTTGAATGTAAATGCCATGGTGCTCACTAACATAGCTATATAAAGTACAAGGATTTCAAAGTTAGTTTTCTTGTTAAGGTGGCTTTTTCTTTCATCATATTGGAGTCCTAATCCCCTATTAATTTATATTAATAAGTCATTCCTGTGACACTATCTGAAAATGCATATCTTGAAGGTAAAATACTGCTGTGTCTGACTCAATATAATGACTCACCTGTCTCTCTCCCACCTCAACTTTATTATGGGTGCGTTACTGAATATTAAGCTGTATCATATAGAAGTTGTAAGCAGAACCTAACTAAAAGTATGTACATGTGCATAGGCTACCTAGGAGTATGTGTATGGCTATTTGCATTAAAATACGACCGTGTGGCCACAGGGAAGAATGAGGTTCATTCCACTGACTGCAGCTTATAAAGATGCAGATACTGCCTCAAAACATCTTTTTATATCTTCATGCACAGGTGCAGACATGCAGTCATGCAACTATTTTGCTCCTACTCCAAGACAAGCTGGTGCAAACTGAAGTGGTGCAATAAGGGCAATGTGCTATGCTGAGCCAGAGCACCAGATTATGAGCCATAGCAGTATGGTTGAACAGCTTCCAGACACCTCTGACCGCGAGCAGAGCAGATGCACAGATCCTTGCATCTGTCGAACTAAACATGATCTCAAAGACGCCTTCTTCTATATTATTTTATAGATGTAGTATTGTAGGCAAGCATCCTCAAACAATTAGTGCTTTTAGAAGTTTAGTTGACTCTTAAAACCTTCTAAAACAACTTGGATTGTTGTTTTCTTATAAACAAGTAATTGAGGAGATTCTGTCTCTTTTAAATGTGTACAATAGTAATGTATAGCATATGATAGTATAAAAGTTTGTAATAGCTCTGTTCTTAAGTTAGAGGAAAGGAAATGAAGGGCTGGACCATGTAAGTGCATTCAATGACAAAAATGCTGCTGAAAAGGGAAGAAAATAAACTGTTCTTCACATCCTCTGGGAATAATCATGATAGGCTTAAACTGCAGCAAAAGACATTCAGACCTGACATTAATAATAGCTTTTTAATGGTAAGGATAGACAAGCAGTACAATAGATTGTCTAGGGAGCTGGGAATCTTTTTATTTTAGAGGTTATTATAGAGATGTTAGACAAATATCTCAAAAGCACTTTTGAGATAAGGTTGATTCTGCATTGGAGCAGAGAAATGTACTGACTTGTTGAGCTAACTTCTTACATATCAAATCTTCTAGGCTTTTGTGATCCACAGATCTAAAAGAAAGTAGATTGAATAGTCAATGATACAGATTTACAGCCTGTGTCAATCTTACCTTATGAATCATACATTTCTAGGAGAGATCTAAAGATCCATTTGTGATGGTAGAGTTAGTGTCAATGAACTGAGATGCTTAATCTGCTTTATACAGATTCTTATCATCCTGATCACCATCTGTGCAACTTCAAAAAGCCTGAAACATATTCTCTAATATTGCCAGTCTTACTCAGCTTGTTTTTAGCTCCTGCTGCTGCCAAAGGTGAAAGGTAAGAAAGTCAAAAGGATTGTGTAAAATTGATTACTGTGTTCTATTAGAAGGGAAAATTTTTGTATTTTATTTATGTGCTGTATTAGCTATAATTTTGAAATTAATTTAATACTGATACATAAAAAAGCTGGGGGTTTTAGAAGACAGAAATTTGGCGGTAAAGCAAGAATGGTTGGGAAATTTGTGGTAAAGCAAGTTTAGGAGGAAAGGTGCTATGCTGGACCTTGTTCTCACCAACAGGGAGGGCATGGAGGGGAATGTGAAGCTCAAGGGCATCCTTGACTGCAGTGACCATGAAATGGTTGAGCTCAAGATACCTAGGGCAGCGAGGAGGGCTCACAGCAATCATAAGGACCTCGGGAGAGCTGACCATGGCTTCTTCAAGAACCTCCTTGGCAGAATACTATAGGATAAAGCCCTGGAGGAAAGAGGAGCCCAAGAAAGTTGGTTAATATTCAAGGATCACCTTCTCCAAGCTCAGGAGCAATGCAACACAACAAAGAGAAGAATCAGGTAAAAATGCCAGGAAGACTGCATGTATGAACAAGAAGCTCCTGGAAAAACTCAAACACAAAAAGGAGGCCTGAGGGTGGAAGCAAGGAGGAATGCAGAGAAGTTCTTCCAAGCAGCGAGGGATCAGGTTAGGAAAGCTAAGGCCCTGACAGAATTAAATCAGGCCAGGGACATGAAGGACAACAGTAAAACCTTCTATAGGTATGTTGGTGATAAAAGGAAGACTAGGGAAAATGTGGGCCCTTTCCAGAATGAAACAGGAGACCTGGTCAACCAGGATATGGAGAAGGCTGAGGTACTTGATGACTTTTTTGCCTCTGTCTTCACCAGAAAGTGCTCAAGCCATGCCACCCAAGTGGCAGAAGATAAAGGCAGGGACTGGGAGAATGAACCACCCACTGTAGGGGAAGATCAAGTTTGAGACAATCTAAGGAACTTGAAGATGCACAAGTCCATGGGACCAGATGAGATACATTTGCAGGTCCTGAGGGAACTGGAGGATATAGTTGCTAAGCTACTGTCATATTTGAGAAGCTGTGGCAGTCAAGTGTATTTTCCATTGAATGGAAAAGGGGAAATGTAAGCCCCATTTTTAAAAAGGGAAAAAAGGAAGACCTGAGGAACTACGGGCTGGTCTGTCTTACCTCTGTGCCTGGCAAAATCATGGAGCAGATCCTCTTGCTGACTGTGAGAAGGGACATGGAAAATTAAGGATGCATTTGGTCATAGCCAATCCCAAGCACAAATAAAGGTTGTATGAAGAATGGATTGAGAACAGCCCTGCAGAGAAGAATTTGGTGTTACCGGTGGGTTAAAAGGTGAACGTGAGCTGGCAATGTACACTTGAAGCCCAGAAAGCCAACTGCATCCTGGACTGCATCAAGAGAAGTGTGGACAGCAGGTTGAGGGAGGTGGTTCTGCCCCTCTACTCCACTCTCGTGAGACCCAACCTGGAGTATTACATCCAGCTCTGGTGCCCTCAAAATAAGAGGGACATGAACCTGTTGGAGTGATTTCAGAAGAGGACCACAAAGGTGATTGGAGGGCTGAAGCATATCTCCTATTAAGATAACAACAAGAAGAGTTGGAGCATTTGGAGCCTGGAGAAGAGAAGGCTTTGGGGAGACCTTATTGCAGCCTTCTAGTACCTGAAGGGGGTCTATAAGAAAGCTGGAGAAGGACTTTTTACAAGGGCATGTAGTGATAGGAGAACAGGTAATGGTTTCAGACTAAGAGAGGGTAGATTGTTATTAGATCTTAGGAATAAATTCTTTACAGTGAGGGTGGTGAGACACGGGAACAGGTTTCCCAGAAAAGCTGTGTATACTTCCTCCCCGGAAGTGTCCAAGGCCAGGTTAGATGGAGCTTTGAGCAGCCTGGTCAAGTGGGAGGTGTCCCTACCCATGGCAGGGGGGGTTGGACTAGATGATCTTTAATGTCCCTTTCAACCCAAACCATTTTATGATTCTATGATTTCAGAAAAAAGTGCTTCTTGGACAGGACTGAAATGTTTCACATAACCAGATAGCTTTTAGCCTGCTTTCCTACAGGAAATTATGTCAGAAACCCTGATTTTCCAATGCTGTATGTTGACTAATCCATTACTGAATATACCCTTGAAATAAATTTGCCAGTGTTTTCATTGTAGCAGTTTTACTGTAAGAAACCCTGACATATGAATGACACAGAATTCAGTGTTTTCTGACTATTTTTCATGGATGTAGCAGTCAATTTGGAATAAAGTATGTGTCTGAACAAACTTCAAAGTGCATCACAACCATGATGCTAGAAAAGCAAATGTCTAACGTCTTTCATAGCATATAGGACCAGATAGATATCAGATGAGCCAGAGTTTCGAGCTTTTTCACTGTAGCTCATAGGAAACGAGCTCTACTTATTTTTTTATTCTTTTACATTTAAATGTAAAGCATGTAAAGCAGGGATGAAAAGGGTACATTTTTGTGCGTAATGGTTATGTTCATTTTAATATGCACAGGACTTTTCCCAGATTTTCTGCCTATTGTACATCCCCTTTGAGAGTCTTTTCTTTCTCAGGTTCCATACTTGTGCTTTGCTTTACCAGGGATTGACATCTAAAGACATTTTCCTACCATAGCCTGCATGAGTTACAGTTGTGAGACCTTCAAAGGGCTATTAGTATATGAGGCATCTCATCAAGGTCACACGGGAAGATAACCAGAGTGCAAGGAATTCAGCTTACGTTGTCAGCAAGCTGATTTTCCGCCATATGCACAGAACTACCTCTCTGCTCTCTGTAGCTGTGTAATGATTTTCAAGTTGTGCCAGAAGGCAGAAACAGTCTGAATGACTTGCTCTCATTCCTTGCTTCACTTATATCTCCAAGCACCATATGTAAATAACTTCTTAGCTTTTAGAGCAGTATCTTTAATTTTTCTCAGTGTCTTAATGCCATCTACAGGTCCTTTAAAACTGATGAATTCTTTAGATATTTTTTCATATCGGGCTTGATGGTAGGAAGCTTTATTTGTAAAACAGTTTTCATTATTTTGTAAATTAACTTAAATAAACTTTTTTTATAAATTGCATATAACTTGTAAACTCTAGATCAGAGAAATTGGTTAAAATTGCATGAAAACTTAAAAATCCCTTACAATTTAAATATTATTTTCATTTTAGTTTTTCAATGCAGAACAATCTTGCATTTTTATGATATGAAAAACTTTATCTTAAATCTTTATATCAATAATTTTGTTAAAATATTATTTTCCATTAAAAAAGCTAAATGAGAAACCTACAGTTTCCAGAAAGATAACTTTTAAAGTGTAGCCCCAAAATATTATAAAAGTATCTATAATATGTACATGTTAAATGCTATTTTCATTAGACACAGTCTAATTTAATATATGATCAGACAAGTTGTGGTGACAAGATATGAGGTGGAAATACGGTTTAAGGAAGCAGAGAGACTTGTGACAACAGAATTATAAGCATTTCTTGAAAGTGTATGTCCTTTCGATAATTTTTATGCCCTGTACAGTTAAAGAATCCACAGATGCCTTTAGCTGATGAGAATTCTACACATGCTGTCAAGGACAAAACCTGTCATAACTCTAAAAACCTCTTCAAGGAGGTTCATTGTGCTCCCCATAGATAAGGCAAACCACTTAAAATGTATCTCAGTGTACTTCCAGACATTAATACAAATAAATGAGTGCATGAAAATCAAAATACAAGAGAAATGTAAGAGTAAGTATGAGTAGCTGACTCTTAGGTGCAGATTGTTCTATGTCATAAATATTCAAGTAAGGCTTGCATATTTAGGACAGGATATAGGATTAATTTAGGATAAAAAATCTGGTGGAAGAGCTTTTTTACTGAGACCCTCTTTCCTAAAAGCCATACTTAATCTGTCATTTTTTTCCCCTGTGTTCCTTTGCATGCAGAAAAATTCAGACATGGAAATTTGTCTGTGAATATTACACTTGTGGTTCAGCTAGAGGTATATTGACAAGAGCCTTTTTACACACACAGATGATTTACATTAAATGTGCCGCGCAGAACCCCAACTGTGGATGCAAAGTGTATTTCCACTAAAAAAATGAATCTATGGTGTGCAACAAACCCTTCTTGTAGAAGGAACCAATAGTTTAAACATTCAAAACACTTTTTAAAGTCTTTTCTACCAAGAAAAAAAGGTAACCTTAACTGTTGAATATTTTATTTTTTTACAAAATGTAATGCTATTCCTAGCTGATACCTGTGGTAGAAGTGTTGAAGTGATCTTGTTTCCCAGTAGAAATTTCCAGCCAAGAGAAATGGGAGTTCAAAACTACAACTAACTGCAGTTATTCAAACTATGACTAATCCATTGCACTGATTGAATGAAATGATAGGAGAATGACTGACCAATTCCTTGGGGGATTTTAGATTTAAAAAGAGGCCAATATTGTGCATGTTTACAGGATTGCCAAGGGAAAATGTAGAATCAGGTAGGTCAATGTAATTAACTAATGTATTAAGTTTGTGGTTGGGCCTCAGAAGACATGAAGCTAAAACCTAACATTCTGTCTCACAGAGACATAATTAGGGCTTGCAATTTGCTTTGAAAACAGTTTTCAGACATGCAGTCTAGCTTCAGCTGTAAATATGTATCTATAGCTGAAAGACACAGAGAAGAAACTTGAGCAATGGAGTTTGCTAATTTAACATATTGTTAATAATAATTGTTTCTAAATTACTTAATTCTGTATTGAACTATTAGTTATCGAGGTCAATTAGGTATCAGAGTGACCTTCTAACAGTGTGTAACCTCATCATTAGTACATACACATTTATCTAAGAGGAAAAAAAGGACTTTGTGCAGTTTCAGCTATGTAAAGACTGTATTTTACCATTTAAAACATCATCTTGGTCACAGAAATGGGAAGCATTCCTAAAAATAATGTATAGAAAGAAAATATTATAGACTTAAGAATATCTATAAAGAAGCTATTGTTCATGTATTGCTGCCAGTCCAAAGGTTTATTGGGTGACTTTTATTCAACAACAATCTTCTTCATTTTACTGATTCAAAAGTACCTCAGAAATGGGAAAGAGCTTTACTTGATTACTGTACTGCATTTTCAGATTTGTTAATGAGAGAGACATGAGAGCAAGGGAGCCACAAACAGAGACTCTTCATTTGGAGGCCACAATATGGATGAAAAAAAGAAAGCTGTAATCAGACTGAAATAATTTAGTCAATAGAAGAGCAAACACAACTCATGTGAAGTCTTTTTTTCTGTGTTTATAAACAGGATTCACTAGCATGAATGTATTGAAAAGATTTCAGTCTCCCTCAGAGTATTTATTAACAAATTCTTGCTAAAAGCTTGTCAGGTCTACTCACCCATGTGAGGCTGGATCTAAAACATAATCTTTCCATTATAGACGGCTTAATATGGGGTTATTTGCTGTTGGTTTGTTGATTTTTTGGTTTGTTTTTTGTTTTTGTTTTGCTTTTTGGTTTTTGTGGTTTGTTTGTTTTTTGTTTTGTTGTTGTTGTTTTTTTTTTTGCCTAGGGTGTTTAAATATCTCCTAAAAATATAGTCATATTTTTAAGTTGTTTTATACTGCTTATGAGTTTTAATTAATATTTCTGTAAATCAGGTTATGTCTTAGGTTAGTACTACAGAAATGAAACTTATATTTATACCATGTATTTTGTTATGTGGTGAAGAATATTGGGAGCTAACTCTGCAATTATTTTTGCAAGTATAATAATCCACTGAAAGGAAAAAAAGACCTTTGCTAATTTTCAGATAATGGGGAATTTTACAGTCTGCAATCTCCAGAGCTACTGCTACCCTCTAGTATCTTCCCTTGCCATTTTGTTGTTTTACTGAATAGTAATACACATGCTTGACTAATAATGCCATGTGCTATATTGATTCAAGGTACTATAACTGCCAAGATGATTGAAATGCTGTCTCCAATGGTCCTTGATACCTCATTTGTCTGGATAATGATTTGCATTTATTCCCATGGGATTTAGTGATTGTCTTTATCTGTATGACCTTTGAGACTGATGTACTTTAGATCTCTATGTAGAAGAAACCTGTGTGGGTGATGAACCATTTTATTCATAGCCCAGTGGGAAGCCATAAACATAATTTGTCCTTTGCTGTCACTTTATTGGCTCTTAAGTACAACTTTCTATGGCTTCTTTCCAGATCACAATGTAAATAAAAAATAAAAAGTAAAAAGCAATGAAGTCTGAAACATCAGTTCAAAAATCACATTCTGAATCAAGGCTGTAAATAACATTCTGAAGTTCTCTATAGCATGTGTGTGCTAAAAAGAAAAAAGACTTTTGTTTTCTGTTCTCTTGTAGCACTCATCTGGAAATGTTGCGAGTGTTTGATGAAGCAGTAAATTCAGGTTCACATGAAATCAGTAGTTTTCTATTTTATATTTTGGATTCATTTCTGACTTACTGTTTTGGTTCATTAATACACAGTTCTGTTTTCTGTTCCTCATGGTCAATTAAAGTAAGTTAATCAATGAATATCGTGTGTTGGTAAAGATTTGTCAATACCTCCAGAAAAAGGTGATTTATACATATCATATATATTTATGCAGTTAGGTATGCCAGTATATATACAGATACTTTTTTTTTTTTGAGACATCACTTTAACACCTATTTCCTTATTACCTTTAACAACTCATGAAACAAGTGAAAGTAAAGTGTGAGTTGAACCATAGTATTACTCAAGACTATCAGAATTGTTTCCAGTGGACATTGCTGGAACAGGTGGGATATTGCTAGAAGTACTCTTCATAACATTTCAGATCAAGCCATGTTACTATTGTTGATTTGTGATCTATTCTTAGGCAAAGACAAAGGTTCCATATTATCAACTTTTGGATGCTTTTGATAAATTTATAGCTAAAACTTTGTTACAGAGTTACACTCCCTGATAATTTTCAGATTACTTTTAAGTCAATATGAATTATATTGAGTAATATATATTGCCCTTTAGATATAAAGAGGTTTATGGAGTTTTTTCAGTATGAGACAATTAGGAAAATTAGATGACTAAGCATAGTCTGCATAGAAATACTGGTGTGTCTTTCATCTTTAAAAGATGTCCTGGTATCATTTCATTGATAAAAACCCTCATGTACAGGTTTCTTAAATATGTTGTTAGATTTCTTTTGAAACTGACTATATTGTAGCTTATTCTTACAAGACCTATATCTCAAATTGTCTTGAATCGGGATGAAAATGATTGCATAAAGCAAAATTGTCCAACAAAATCAGAATTTGTGAACTCTTCTTACAAGATAGATCCATTTGTGTAAAAATGCAGACATCTCTGTTAGAAGGTTGGAAGCCATATGGATCCCAATCATCTATAACACTTGCTGAAAAATGCATTTATAGATGGGAACTTTGCTTAGAGGGCAGATTTTGTTCTTATTGTCTAGCACAGCAAAATTTTACTTTGATATTTTGCTCTATCTGCATAGATTTGTACTGACTTCAGCATGCATGAGCTATGTCCTGCAGATCTGTACGCTCAGTATCAAGATCTGTCTTTAGAATTTAGGAGAAGAATACATTTTTTTTCTGGAGAAAAAATGCCTCAGCTTTAGCTGGTATGAGAAGGGTCAGGTCCCTGTGTCTATTTAAATGATCTTTGTGCTGCTGGTATTGCACCAGTTCATTTCAAACCCTGAAAAAAACATAGGATATTCTACCTGCTATTGCACCACATGGAGTACATTCTCATTACGTCACTGAACATGTTGTTCTTCAGGAACAATGCAATAGTCACAATTCATAGCATGATTAGTATCATATTTATAAAGATTTAATAATTGTGTTTTCTAGACATGAAAATTATTGGATTACAACAACTCTTACTACATGAGAAGATATTGCAGGTTGTTTATAATGTATTAAACCCTTAAAAACTGTAAAAATGAAACTGGATTTCATAGACTGTGACCAGGCACCTTTGTCCTGTTCAAATAGAACATGTTTCTGTGGAACTCTACAGTCAGGCAGAAATTGACAGATGGTTGCAGATGTTCACTGTAGAATATTGCTGCCCAAATAAAATTACATTGATGAGTGTCTAAAACTTGGGCCAAATTTGCCAATGATATCAGTGGATGCAAAATCATTCATCCAAAAGAGTCACATGGAGGCTTGGTTTTTGTTTGCGGCATTATTTTTTTAAAAAAAGTAAATATATCCCATGGTCTTTAGAAAAAAATCTTCCAAGGTTTTCACTTCCACAGGAAAATATATATTCTTTTAAATCACAAGAAGCTGAAATGGAACACGTTAGGACAAAATCAAGAATATTGTTGTCTTTTTGTCCCTCTTTCATCACTGTAAGGGAGAAACAGTCCTTGATACAACGAAAGGATGAGTGATGTCCCTCAGAGATCGATACTGGGACTGGTACTGTTCAACATCTTTGTCAGAGACATGGACAGTGGGATTGTGTGCACCCTCAGCAAGTTTGCAGATGCCACCAAGCTGGGTGGTGAGGTTGACACGCTGGAAGGAAACGATGCCATCCAGAGGAAACTGGACAGGCTGGAGAAGTGGGCCCTTGCAAACCTCATGAAGTTCAAGAAGGCCAAGTGCAAGGTCCTGCACCTGGGTAGGGGCAATCACATGCACAAATACAGGCTGGGCAGAGAATAGGTCAAGAGCAGTCCCAAGGAGAAGGACTTGGGGAAGTCAGTTGATTAAGAACTCAACGTGAGCTGACAATGTGTGCTTGCAGCCCAGAAGGCCAACTGCATCCTGGACGGCATCAAAGAAGTGTGACCAGCAGGTTGAGGGAGGTGATTCTGGCCCTCTACTCTGCTCTGGTGAGACCCCACCTGGAGTACTGCATCCAGTTCTGGGGCCCCCAATATAAGAAGGCCATCAAGCTGCTGGAGCTGGTCCAGAGGAGGGCCACAAAGATGATCAGAGGGCTGGAGCACCTCCCGTACCAGGACCGGCTGAGAGAGTTGGGGCTCTTCAGCCTGCAAAAGAGAAGGCTCTGGGGTGACCATATTGCAGTCTTGCAGTACCTGAAGGGGTCCTACAGGAAAGCTGGGGAGGGAATTATACAAGGGTGGGTAGCGATAGGATGAGTGGGAATGACTTTAAACTGAAGAAGGTAGATTTAGACTAGATATTAGGAAGAGATTCATTACTCTGAGGGTGGTGAGACACTGGAACAGGTTGTCCAGGGAAGTTGTGGATGCCTTCTCCTTGGAAGTGTTCAAGACCAGGTTGGACAGGGCTTTGGGCAACCTGGTCTAGCGGGAGGTGTCCCTGCCCACGGCAGGGGTGTTGGACTGGATGCTCTTTAAAGTCCCTTCCAACCTAAACCATTCTATGATTATATTAAATTAATCTTTATTATTCTACCACATTCTATCTGTACTCACTGTGGCAAAACATGGTCCTAAAACTGGTATGAACTAATTTAATGCGTTTTTTGCTTTTACTTTCCAACTCCAGTTCATATTAGGGCATACATGATTTTTGCCACACAGAGATAAGTATGCTTGAGGTGACACAAAATATAGATATATTTTTTTAATTAATTCTTCAGAATTCTTGATATTACTAATTCATGATGAATTACTGCTGTTAACAGTGCCTTTTAGGGTCAATTGCTTTAGTCTTTTTTTGTGGCAGATTGCGTATTAATATAAGAAATTTGGGACACAGAGTCTTCCTGTAAGAAGTATGTGGAGTCGTGGATAAGAATTCCAGCTAGACTCATGCTTCATATCAAGGATGTCAGTCATAGTATGAGTTCACTCTCTCTTTCAATCAGAAGTATCTGTCCATGAAATCTTGATATTGAAATGGCTTTTGCAAACTTTACACTGGCTTCTACGAGACAAACCTATTTTTAAACTTGTTAGAAAGGCAAATACTATTGAAAATTACAGGTTATACTGACTTTCAAGGCAAAGCTCAGAGAACAAATGATATTAATAATAATGTTGGATCAACCTGAATTACGTTGATTTCAGATTAAATTAAATTATACAGACACATTAACTGCAGTAAGTCTAACTATTGCACTTAATTTCAAAAGATAAAGAATGATGAACTAGATTATATAGATAGGGGAATGAATTAATCCGTTCAAAAATGTGACTGTGCTAGGGGTCTTTATGTCTGTAGAATTAAACCTATAAAAATTGATACTCTGAAAAAGAGAGTTTGCACAGAAATTTGTAGAAAGAGCTAGAAGATCAGGGGATTATTGTACATCAACCAGCAGCTCTATTTAACATACTGTGATCCCAGTCCAGCGATTGGATTTAGATAGACAGATACTCTCACACTGAACTATCTTCGCTGACTGTGTAAATATACTATTTCGTGGTGCTAAAGAGGTTTGCCATTCTGATTTGTTGCAGGTTTGAGTTCAAAAAGGAAGTTCACCTATCTTTAGAGCACTTAATTCATATTGTATTCAGCTTGTTGCTTACCTATGATGTGGGTCTGTGTGGATAGGGGGAAACATTCTTTTCTAGACAGAGGAAAGTAGAAGGATCAGGCAACTTTTTAAATTATTCTCTAACCCAAACTATCAAGAGTTTTTTTGTAATTATGTGTATTGGTTCATCTATTAAACAAGTTCTATAGGCATTATTCTGTTTAGCTTCTAAACTTATAAATATGTTATAGATTTTCATTGTCAAGTGATTCTGCAGCTAGGACTACAAGGAAAGTCAAGGGAGGAATCAATTTCTATCTGTAGCAATGAGTTGACTCTAAAATATACCCAAGAGAATAACTTGAGGAGATCTATAGTAAAATCGTATTTTCAAAATATTTTGTCCTCTAGCTCAATTTCACAGTTTTTTAAAAGGTAGCTATCTAATATGTTTTTGTCCTTGGCTTTTAATCTTGCCTGTTCATTTACTTCTGGGGCCTCTTTTTTTTATAAAGACAAAGTACTAAGAACTAAAGTTTCCCTTCAAATTTTGTATGGATAGCCATTTTTCCTGTGTAATGATACTTGGTATTTTAACTCAAAGCAAGAGTACCCCACAGTCTCTTTTGTCTGTCATGGTGTTTAGCTAAAGCTAGTGTTGATCCTTTCCTTGAAGCCTTCAGCTGGAGTTCTCTGCGTTTATAAGTGGAGGTGTGATTGCTCCAGCAGGTCTTCTTCATACACTGGATAGTACTGTGCTTTAAGAGGGGTGCCTCGTTTAAGTATTGTATTTTTTTTTTCTGTTTAAATTAACTTCCTCTTTAAGTAAACACCTTGAACAGTGTGACACCTTCTCCTCTGTTGTCTTTGACATTTTACTTAAAACTCCTGTTACTTCTTGACTTTCAAACAGTTACTGTGGCTGTATGTGTCATTTTTTCTCAGATCAGGTTCTAGTTTGAGACCATAAGTACCTGTTCCTTTGCAATATTAAGTAGTACAAAGACTTTACAAAGGAATTAATTGTTAGGAAGCTGAAGTTTTTCAGCAAAATAAGACATCTTTCTTCCATTGTGATGGGTTGATCCAAGCCAAAAGCTAAGTACCCACCTAGTTAACTGCTCACTCCCTGCACAGCAGAATAGGAGAGAATCAGAAGAACAAAAGCTGAAAACTCATGGATTAAGATAAAGTGAGTTTAATAAGTGAAGGAAAGCTTCATATGTAAGCAAAGCAAAATAATGTATTCATTCACAGCTTTCTATCAGCAGGCAGATGTTCAGCCACTCCCAGGGAAGCAGGGACTCAGCATGTGTTGCAGTTGCTTGAGAAGACAAATGCCATAACCATAACCATGAACATTCTCTCTCCTCCCATCTTTGCCTGAAACTTTATTGCTGATCATGACATCATATGATACAGCATATCCTTTCAGTACTTTGAGTCAGCTGTCCTGACTGTGTCCTCTCTCAAACTCTTGCCTACGCCCCAGTCTACTCACTGAGGGGCCAAGTAGGAAAAAGAAAAGCTTGAGCCTGTGCACACACTGTTCTACAACCCCCAAAACACTGGTGTGTTATCAGCATTGTTTTAGTCAAAAATCCAAAGCACAGCACCATACTGGTTGTCATTAATAAAGTTGACTCCATCCCAGCCAGACCCAGTACAAAAACCTTCAGTTCTTAAAATTTTTGGAGTATCATAGGAAACGGAGGCAGCAGACTTTGAGAAATCACATGATCTCTGCCTCTGACAGTGGGATCAACACTACTGACGTTATTCCCAAGAAACGCTTACCTAAATGTTTTGCTAAGGTGACCTATGGTGAAAATTTCATTATTTCTCAGAAAACAAACTATTCCAGCCCATTTTGAGGTATAAGCGATTGAAAGGGAAGTTTAAATCTTTTGTTTCTCTTAATTTAACATTTTACAAATGTTTTAGGGTGTTATATTTATTTTTAATTAAAGTTCCTGAAAACGATTTTTTTTTATAGAAGGCTTTTATCATAAAGCCACTTTGTCCTTTCTAAGTAATTTCAGCTATGATAAAATGTGTCAGCGATATCAGAACACATCTGAATGAACCAGTTGTGGTAAAAGAGACAGTTCAAAATTAAATTCACCCTAAGAATATGATTCATTGCATGGTAGATGATGTGTTGAGTAAACCTTTTCTTGACTATCCTGTCTTGAAAATATATAATTTATTTGACAGTAAAGAAGACATTAAGAATATAGAAGAAGAAGAAAATATCATGTATGCAAGGGCTTTTTCAATAGAATTGCAGAAAAAAAAAGGGGGACTACTGAAAAATTGAGACCAGAAAGAGATTTTTTTCTTATGTTTTTGAGAGTTTCTTTCACTTCATTGTATATGGTAGGAAATCCTTCAATAGACTGGGTCAGCCCTCTTTTACTGGCTTTCAAAATGAACTCAATGTCAGGGGTATTACAGTGATATTACACAAATGAATGTAGCACCTCTTACCACAGTAACCTTATTGCTGTATTAATGAACCAGTATTTATTAGTGGAACTGATTGTTACCACTTTTTGTTGTTAAAATTCAGTATTGTAAAGAGGTTTTGTTTTTCACATTATTTAAAAACTGTCTTTTTTTCAGACAATGTCAGACAAGCTTTCTCGACAACAGGAACTTATTTTATTTTCCAAACAGGCAGTATTGTTCATGGTACTATAAAGATATCTGTAAACACGAGCTCAACTTGGGAGATTAAACCAGCAGAGCTATGGTATGCAAAGATGTACCTATGTCAGCATTTCAAGTCTTACTGTATGTGTGATTTGGAAGCAAATCTCTTGATTGCCCCTACTAACTGTACTGTGGCTCATGTCATTGAGAAGGCCTGGTGCAGCTGAACTGATTCCTTTTCGATGAAGCTGAAGCAGAAGATGTACTCAATAAGCACAACTCATGCACCCAGGTGATAATGAACACTGGGGCCACAGGACCTAACTGGGTTTGTAGATCAAAATTGCCTGCACTACAGATGATGCAAGCATTGTGGCCTCAGCACCAGCTGTCTGACTTTATAGCCCTTCTCTTTCTGTTCCACATTACTTTCTAATATTGACATAAGATACGATTACTTAAATGCAAGAAAACATTATCTACAACACTATGTAATATTAAAAGTACCTAAGCTAGCACAGAAAACCAGGTGTACTTTCCCAGAATAGTATAAACAGGTGTACCAAATTTTATCTGGGAAAATGAATAGTTTCCTCAATAGGATGCTGCATCCTAGCTAAATGGCACTACTTCTCAATGCCACACAGATGCAGTTTCAAACTGCCTCAGACACCAGAACTAGTTTGGTGTCAGCTAAGGTATCTCAGGATGATGCTGCACTGCACAATAAAAACGAACTCTAGGGTTTGCAGATGGTGTTGATGAAAGGACAAAAAGGAACTTCTGGTCTATTCTTCCATGATAACACAAAACTTCATCAGGAACACTGACTTTTTAACCTCTAGGCCAGCTAGGTATATTTTTCCTACAGTCCCACAGTAAATTTAACTAACAGTTTAATATTGTACAGAGTGAACTCCTTATTGTATCAGTAGGTTGGGTTTAAGCTGCACTCAGATTGGTGTAACCTGGTTCTGTCAGTTGCTTCTTGCTCTTCTAGATTCCTCCCATCTAACAGCTGTCCTCTCTCGCCAAACTTTAAAGCAATCTTTCCCTCTCATCAGCAGCCCTGTAAAGTACCTTTTACAGCCTTCTCCTACACTAGCTGCTTCCACTAGCCTGGAAATGCTCCACTATCTGTACTTCACTACTCCTTGCTGCCATCTCCAGCAGCTTTGCTAGCATTTTTTATTTTCCAACAGTTGGAAAATTGCATGTGGCACTGAGAACAAAATACTACATTTTAAAGCACAGGAGGTCCTTCAACAGCTCCCCTTGTTCTTCTTTTATGTAATGAGATATCTTTTGTTGTTATTGTACTTTTTTACCATAATCTAAATCAAATTCTGTCACTCCAGAGCTGGAAAACATTGCTTTAATTCAGCATGACATCTCTCTAGGTATATTCAGATGTTGTCGGCCAACACTTCTGTACACTATTACAAATGTAGATTTTTCCATTTGTAAGTGAAATCTCACTCAAAGATAATAAAACAGCATGTGCAAATGGAAATGGTTTCCAGACTGGCAACTGGTCTTTTTAATTTATCTCCTATTTTCATCCGCAGATACCATCCAAGCACATCTCATTTTAGGCTCCTATCAGTGCTGGAGTTACTGGAGGAAAGGCTGATCTCTTACTAGAATGTAGGCACCTGCTTTGCACATGTTTACAGCATAAAACTGAATTATCTAGTTTTCCATTCAGATGTTCAAATTTCAAATGTGAACTTTTGGGGATTTTCCCCCCCTCAACTAAATCCCTCAAACTCTACCAGTATCATTAAATATGCAGCTTTGTTTTCTGAGAGAAATATTATGAGAATTGTGGAGTGCTATAAAGACAAGGCCTTCCTTTTTCACTTCCTGCATATCACAGAAACAATCTCCATGCATCTAAGGAAAGCATGATTAAGCTCTAAGGTCAACAGAATGAAACACTCAATTCCAGATAATGAGATAAAGGGATCCAGCAAAGACCTATATTTCTTCTTTGTCTCCACAGTAAAACTTTATAAAGACAGGAAGGTACCAGTGTAAAATTCAGCACTTGAAATACTGCTGCTGGAGAAACCAGGAATTGAGACCACAGGAAAAAAAAGGATGCCTGAGCTGAAGCTGAGGAGACAGTGTGCCAGCTGTACTTCATGGTAGTTAATTGAGAAACAGAAACTGAGGGAGGGAGGTGGGGGGAGAAGCTGCAAGAATTTCAAAGATTAAGTAGTACTTTCACTGTTAATTACAAATTCAGTTGAATTATGACCACAGCCTTACAAATGCCCTGATAAAATACCTAATAAGAAAGTGTGTTCTTAAAGCTATTTATAAAGTATTATATGACTTTGAGACTTGTTATGGTCTCAGCACAACTGAATTTAAGGAAGTCTGAATGCTCTGTTGGATTCCTTTATGGAAGTGAACATAATTAAGAGAAAATGGCATTCTTATTTTGGATAAATTCTGCAAGCATTTTTATCTTAACATTTCCATAGGTGGTGTAATTTTTAGGATTTTTTTTAACTGTGATGTGTTTGTATTAATGTCCTTCAAACAGTAATTTTAAAAATGTGATAAGTGACACCACCATCCACTTTCATCTCATACACCTATATAAAATCTATTCTTCAAACCAACTTAGACAAACATACGTAGGTTGATTTGAATCTGCCGGAGTTACTTGGGTTTGCAGTCATGATGACATACCCTAATACCTTTATTTCAGGAGTCTTAACAAAAATCCCTATTGTACCTTGATTGTTCTTTCAAAGCTCATGCTCCAGTGTTAATGGACCTCTCTAGAAAAGCAGAAATATGCTTCTAATCTTCAGAACTATTTGTTGCACTCTGTCATGACCATTTCCATGCCGTTTTGAGCTTACTCATCCTCCTGCAGAAACATAGCTCATGCAATTTATCCAGGCCACTCAAGTAATTATTGTAAGAGATCTGGAAGAAGGGAGTATTGGGGCAAGAAGTGATGAAGATCCTGTTGGAGTTTGTTGGGCAGTGGGACAGAAGTTTTCTCTGTAAGAATTGACTCAGGAAATGTGGGTTTTAAAAAATTCCTACCTTTAGTCTTGAGCTGACATTTGTCAAAATTGCATTATAAGAATTTTCTTTCTGTTTGCAATTTATATGATGTGTCTCAATTTTCGAACACCTCAGCTTATTTACATACATTTTTATTAAAACTTTGTGTTCACAGCAGCAAAGGCAATTGGAATTGCCATCACAGGTCAAACCACTGATCTGCTAATCCAATGTGCTATTACTGTCAGCAGTCAATACCAGCTGCTTCAGGGAAAGAAAACACATAATAAACAATTATGGAATAATCTGCACAGAGGAAAATCTTCTGAATCTTATCTACTTGTGTCCATGTATCACTGTGAAACATAAAATATAGTGAAACTTATAGAGATATCTTGAGGAGGAAGGAATAACTACAGAAGACTGATTTTATGGCAGTAAAGGATCAGTAAAATCAGTCCTTAACTTATGTCATAGTAGCATCTTATAACAGTATACATAGTAATAATTGTAAACAAAATATATATGTGGTCTTAACTTCCCAGGCCTGCATCTAAAGACAGTACCTAATATCACAATAAAGGTTGTATATCCTGCTTTTATTATTTTCGTTTGCTTTTAGAATGTTCTGGCTCTCAAGATCAAATTTTTGCTGAGGAGTGAGGGAAGGCTCTTTTCTACCCATGTGAGGACAGTGGGAACACATAACAAAATCTAAAGTTTCAATACACCTTATGAATGAAAATTATCACTCCAGACTAAATTTTGGGATTGGGTTTTGGAAAAAATAATTTTCCCTGCATACATTCATGTTGAATAAATATACTAATCAAGATTATATATATCATGGAACCATAGAATCATAGAATGGTTTAGGTTGGAAGGGACTTTAAAGAGCATCCAGTCCACCCCCCCTGCCGTGGGCAGGGACACCTCCCGCTAGACCAGGTTGCCCAAAGCCCTGTCCAACCTGGTCTTGAACACTTCCAAGGAGGAGGCATCCACAACTTCCCTGGGCAACCTGTTCCAGTGTCTCACCACCCTCAGAGTAATGAATCTCTTCCTAATATCTAGTCTAAATCTACCTTCTTCAGTTTAAAGTCATTCCCACTCATCCTATCGCTACCCACCCTTGTATAATTCCCTCCCCAGCTTTCCTGTAGGACCCCTTCAGGTACTGCAAGACTGCAATATGGTCGCCCCAGAGCCTTCTCTTTTGCAGGCTGAACAGCCTCAACTCTCTCAGCCGGTCCTGGTACGGGAGGTGCTCCAGTCCTCTGATCATCTTTGTGGCCCTCCTCTGGACCAGCTCCAGCAGCTTGATGGCCTTCTTATATTGGGGGCCCCAGAACTGGATGCAGTACTCCAGGTGGGGTCTCACCAGAGCAGAGTAGAGGGCCAGAATCACCTCCCTCAACCTGCTGGTCACACATCTTTTTGATGGATGTCATCAGGTCCCATGGACTTGTGCACTTTCAGGTTCTTTAGGTGGTCTCAAACCTGACCTTCACTTAGTGTGGGCAGATCTTCCTTCTCCCAGTCCCTACCTTTGCCTTCTGTGACTTGGGCAGCGTGGCTGGCCTTGCGAGTAAAGACCGAGGCAAAGAAGTCATCGAGCACCTCATCCTTCTCTGTATCCATTACGACCAGTTCTCCGTTTCCCTTACACAGAGGGCCCACATCTTCCCTAGTCTTCCTTTTTTCACTGATGTACCTGTAGTAATTTTTCTTGTTCCCCTTTATGTCCCTGGCTAGATTTATTACCACCTGTGCCCTAGCTTTCCTAACCTGATCCCAGGCTGTTTGGGCAACTTCTGTATAACTCTCCCAGCGAAACTGTCCTCACTTCTACTGCCTATAGATTTTTCCTTTTGTGCCCAAGTAAGTCCAGGAGCAACTTGTTCATCCAAGCAGGCCTTCTGGCATTCTTTCCTGCCTTCCTCCTTCTTGGGAAGGACTGCTCCTGGACTCATATGTATGAAAGAGTAAGGTATATCACTTAACAAAATATTCATGAACATACGTTTTGCTCTGCACTAGCATTCTGCAGAGATGAGGTTAAATCCATTGTATTTTAGTATTCTATACTAAATGGATTAGAGAGAGGGAGCTCTGGAGCTACTATATAAATGTGATTTCAGCTTGAATAATCCCAGTGATTATAATGGTCTCTGGATAGACATCATCAGAACTGAATGAAGCCGCATTTTTAAGAAACCAACACAAAGTCTAAACTTCTGTTTCTGTAATAAAATGCAATAGAAATCAAGATGCCTGCTGAATTTTAGGGTGTCCTACAGAGACAACATATGGCTCATACTTGCAAGTGCCTTTGTGAATCTACAGCTTTTTGGTTTTGCTGCTAATCTGTGACTTTCAAAGCTGCCTAGTAGATTTAATTTTAGTAGCAACTGGGCATCCAAAACTCTCAAGTGGCTTTGGAAAAAAATTCAGCCAAAAAATTTCCTTCCTGATGGCTGAATATGCATCATAAATAGATGCCAAAGCCTCTTCACCTTGCCCAAGTGAGGAAAGTCCTTCAAAAACAAATAAACCTTGGCAATAAGTAAACAGATCTCTTTCCAACTGTGTAACTGATGCAGCACAGCTATATGTTATGACAGGACTCACTTTATAACAAACCTAGTTGACAAAGCAAAATTTATTACTAACAAACAAATGGGTGATTATCACTCTTTATTTTCTTTCTGTTCTAGTTTCATTTGTTTTGTGTCTCACTGGAAAACAAATATAGTTTGATTATTACAGAAAATAGATAAAAAGTGTGGAAAAAGATATTATTAACACTTCATAATTTTTTATTTTATGTTGAACTTTCCCTGAAACATTGTAAAGCTGAGGATGTTTGTTTGAGATTGATGTTTTGCATTGCAACATTTAAAATTCCACTCTGAATCAGCTTCTGTTTTAATAGTTTTTCAAGTTCTTGTTAGTTTGTGGAATCTTAAAAGTTTCTAATATAATGATTTTCTCTTGCCATTGTCTGCTGTATAATATTTATTACTTACTTTTTGGAGTAACCAGCTGGAGACACTTTAGCATTTTTCTTCAAAACCCTCCTTATTGTGTTATGTGGAATTGCTTTATATCAACTTCTACTTCAGGTCTTTTAAACAGCTTTCAGTATTCTTGCCTCAGATGCTTTGAATTAATTTTCAAGTACTTCAGACAATGAGGCATATAGACCAAAGACCAAAAATATTTCCACGTTTCCTGATGCACAGAAACTTCATAAATGAAATCTCATTAAATTTGTCTTAGAACTTCATGATGGAGATTACCATCGTTCTCTCTTTCTTTCAGACTTCTGCCTTCATGGGGTTTAAACTAGTTTGTCACTGAGCACTAGGTTGTAGCATTAGTTGTCTTCCAATCTTGCAGGTTATAAATAGCCATTGCAACAAAGAATCATATTTTATGGACTTGTCTAGTTGGGGGAAGCCTCAAAGAGCACATATTTTAAAAGGAACAGCTGGTCATGGCACAACAAAATAAGATAGCTGTGAGCCCTGCTATAAGCAGCTTATCACTTCTAGGGGAATCAGAGGAAAGTTTTTGAGGTACAGCCAAAGGAATAGATGAGATAAGAATGAATGTTTTTATTTGTTTAGTATCCGAAGAACCTGTGGAAAAGCTGTAAGCAGATAAGAGGAACAGGGCTAAAAGGTGAGAGTTAGGTTGCTCAAGTTTGTATGCTTTCCAATCCTGTCTTAGGCAATTCAGAGATTTACTGAAAAGACTGATGTATTGAAATTCTCTTCTCAGACAATTTTAGTTTACTTTCTATATCTTTGACAGAAAATATTTTAATGACTGTGGTTACCTTCACAGAATCACAGAATCACAGATTCGCTCGGTTGGAAAAGACCTCTGAGATCATGATGTCCAACCGCTCCTGTCTACCCCCTAAACCATATCCCTAAGTACCTCATCTACCTGCTGTTTAAATACATCCAGGGATGGTGACTCCACCACCTCCCTGGGAAGCCTGTTCCAGCTTCTGACGACCCTCTCAGTAAAGAACTTCCTCCTTATCTCTAACCTGAACCTCCCTTGGCACAGCTTGGTGCCATTTCCCCTTGTTCTATCCTCCATAACCTGGGAGAAGAGACCAGCACCCACCTCTTTACAACCTCCCTTGAGGTAGTTGTAGGTGGTGATGAGGTCTCCCCTCAGCCTTCTCTTCTCCAGGCTAAACAACCCCAGTTCCCTCAGCCGCTCCTCATAAGGCTTGTTCTCCAGACCCCTCACCATCCTTGTGGCTCTGGATAGTATGAGAAACCTTTCTCTCTTATTAGTAGGATGTAATTACTGTACTGATGCATCTTGTACCTAAAATTTGGAAGAGACCTGTTGATCATTCAGGGGATCCTCAGCACAAGCCTGATTTCCGCTGTGTGTTCGGAGAACAGCTGTAATTAAGTCCTTAGTACACAATGAATTTTTATCCAGGGATATAATTTCTAAGGAGTGTCTGGCTTATAGCTTAAACAGATTTCGGTAATGTCTAGTGCATCAGGTGACTCGTGGAGGGTTGCAAGAGCAACTCAGCCTTGGATTGCCTTGAGGCCCTGTCTCTGTAGAGATGACCCATGGAAAGCTGTGTAGATAGCTCAGTCCTGAAGGCAATGCTGCATCATTCAAAGAACCAAAACCTGAGTTGAGCCTTGAAATCCCTCAACAGTTAATATGCCCTAAGTCCCAGTCAAAACACCATTCAGTTTCCTAAAAGTAAGACAAAGGTAAGCTGGAGGGTTTCCATTTGGTTTCAACAGACCCATACAGTGCAAAGATAGGCAAGAGATAGAGCATACAGAAGGGAAGAACATCCATGAATAAATAAAGATAAGGGGAAACACTGCTAAAGACAAACACCCCAAGTGGTATAATCCACTCAGGCACACTCCTGCCCTCTGTCATGTAGATTAGGGAATAAAAACCCTGAGACTGAGGCTGGAAATTGGGAGTTACTTCTCTAACATGCAGTGACAGGTGACAAGAACCTTCACCCTTGGTCAGGATGCTGGTCAAGATAACTTAAGTGGGAGCCCTTACCTGGAAGTGTAAGTGAATAGCTGGCAGACTTAAGTTTGTAGTTGCAGGTGATTGACTAATACACGTGGTATTTTGATTTATTTGTGAGTTGTGATAGTGAGTTCCATGAACTGTCTGTGAGTTGTAATAGTGAATTCTGAGTTGCCTTTGAGCTGTTGCGAATTGCCTGTGTGCTGTAATAGTTCATTTTGTGACTGTTGTAGTTGCAGTAGCGCATCTTGTGAATCTCTTGTGGTTGTAAAAGTGTAGTCTTGTCTTTAAACTGCAATAGAGCATTTCTCCATTGTATCAAAAAATCCCTGCAATAGTGACGTTTTGGATCTACACATGTTGTTCAAATAATGTCTTAGTTTGAATGCTGCAGTTGAGTCTCTTTTTGTCACATCGTTCTCATTAGAAACAATCCATTTGCCATATTGTGTCTACATTTTGCTTTTTCAGTGTAGTCCACTTTTCCTGTTTATCCTAGTTTTTAAACCATGAATATTTCCTCTGTCACTAAGCATTAATTTCATAGCAGTCATGCTGTGAATGTAGTACTATAGTTAATGCCATAAGTGTAGTACCACAGATATGTAAACAAAGTAAAGGGTATTTTCTGGTCCATAGAATACACAGTGTAAAGAAAGCACCATTATAAGCATAGTACAGGATCACAGAAGGATTATGTACTTTGTCTAAACAAGACAGGAAATTGGTAAGAACACTTGGAATTAAAATGAGGTCTTCTGAATGCCTTCCCATTGTTCGTAACTGTTTTTGTGTGCTCTCTTATCCTTCTGTTAGCTAAAAAACATATAGTTGGCAGAGTAACAACAGGTGTTGCAGGGCTTCACAGAAATTGCTGGCACTATACTGGTGTTGCATGGATTTCAGATTAGGCTTATTGCTTAAAGCTTTTGTTCTTTCTGTATAATTTAGTAATTTCAGCTCTCTGAAATGTGTTGTTTCCTTTTGAATTTGCAAAATGTCTATATCTTTGTGATAGCCCAATGCTCATAATACAATAAAATATCTCCAGTGCAGTGAGAAGAGCCATATAGGAACAATATCTTTGAGCTTAATGATATGTTGTCTTTGTGTTTAGTATTCACATTTGTATTGGACTATTTTTACTGCCAAATCATATTCAAACAAATGTATAATTTAATATTCATGACCAGCTCTTAATCCATTTGCCTTTTACTCTCTGTAACTTTAGGAAGTGGATTAATATGAATGGCGTTTTAGGCAGGGGTATGTAGATATAGTCTATAGTGTCCAAATTAGAGCTAGGTAAACTGCTTACCTCAATTTATCCTTTTCTAAACCCAGTTCTCAAAAAAGTGCTAGTGTCTATCTCCATATGTGTATTTGACTATATTACATTTTCCAAAGAGTATTGGGTTACCTTACTCCGCGCTGAATAGCATTTTGCCTTTGTGTTCTACTTTCTTTGAATTCCATAGTATTGCAGCTTTGTTTCAAGTTTTCTGCAGTTCCTCTGTTTAATGAGTTTTATTCTGAAATATTTCATTAAAAGTTTTATTAAAGTCTAAATCACTGCAATTTTCTCTTTTCTTCTAGGGGGCTGATTCCCCACTTTTAAAATCTAATCCTACCCAAGCCTCTTCATCCGATCTACCTTTCTCATTTCAACAATGGCAGTTATTTCCATTATAGGGAAAGGCCAGTAATATAACTTAGCAGACAGTTTACAGAGATTTATATTCAAAAATGAGCAACTAGCACTAGAAAGGTCCAGCTTCGAGGATATACTCCTCACTTATGTAAGCACTCAGATACCTCTTTATAGGCTGAAGTATGATGCGTATGTATTGGATCTGACAGCAACAGTCTTGCTAATGAATGACAGTTCCTCATCTGGTCATCAATATATGAGATCTCAGGAAAACAATGAATATATGCAAGAGAGGTCAGATCAGTGCAGAAATGGTGAACATAGTCACCTTTTTTTGGGGGTGGGGGGGAAGAAGAAGGGCTATAATGTCAGACCTCATACGATTCACTTAACATCGCATATAACTACATTTTATTTGGGAAACTCAATTTGGAATTGTCTCGCTTTTTTGATTTTTCTTATTTAAAGAAAACAGGAACAGAGACAGTTATTAATGTTGAAAGGCCTTAATGCATATAAATATGTAGTGTAAATTATTCAGGATAACAGTAGAATCAAAGCATTTTATTAGAGAAAGCATCTCTATCTGGAGCACCCTTTTAGTGTACCCTTAAATTGGAATTTTCTAAAAACTTATTAAGGTATTTAAAAAGGGTGTGAACAAGAATTATATTTTTTTTTTGCTCACTAGAGCAAAAGAAAATCAAGTAAGCTTAGATCAAGTTAAATGAATTCTTTCTTCTGAGAGTGTGCACTCAGTTTCAGAATGTACTATCAGAGAACATTGTAAACTTGAATGTAGAAGAGTGTATGGATTTCTAAAAGCAATGAATGAATTTATGACCTGTAGTAACAGTGAATTTTGTGCATAAAAGCATGAGGTAGTAAAATTTCATAGCTGAAAATTTAAGCTGGTCACCACACCTGTCAG
>NW_010192859.1:15931-22320 GCF_000695765.1 Mesitornis unicolor | reverse complement strand
TGGTCACCATGCCGGGCGGGTTACACCCTTTCCTGCTATGGAAAATTTCTTAGGTCCTCCTCTTCTTCCCCACCCTGTGTTTCGAAGCATCAGGTTTTCCGCTGTTTTCAAATGCATACTGAACTTGATGAACCAGCAATTTTCTCAAAGACAGCAAATTCTGTGCTTTCATGTAAGCAACATATATCAACATACATATATCAACAACCTTATCTTCACTCCCTCCCACTGTAAGGTCTGTGACCCTCTGAGGAATCTGAACAGACACAAGTCCATGGGACCTGATGAAATGAATGCCAGAGTCCTGAAGGAATTGGCTGATGTACTTGCCAAGCCACTCTCCATAATATTTGAAAAGTCATGGCAGTCAGGTGAGATCTCTAGTGACTTGAAGAAAGGAAACATTGCATCCATATTTAAAAAGGGTATAAAGGAAGACCCTGGGAACTACTGACCTGTCAGCCTCACCTCTGTGCCTGGGAAGATCATGGAACAGATCCTCCTAAAAACTATGCTTAGGCACATGGAGGACAAGGAGGTGTTTCAAGACAGTCAGCGTGGCTTTAATAGGGGTAAGTCCTGCCTGACCAACCAAGCCCTAATGGCATCCTACAATATCAGTAGACAAAGGAAGAACTATGGATGTCATCTATCTGGATTTTGGCAAGACCTTTGACACGGAGCATCAACAACATCCTTCTCTCTAAGCTGGAGAGGTATGGATTTGATGGGTGGACTGTTCAGTGGACAAGGAATTGGCTGGATGGTGGCATCCAGAGAGTAGTGGTCAATGGCATGATGTCCAAATGGAAGACAGTGACAAATGGTGTCCCTCAAGAGTTAGTACTGAGACTAGTAATGTTTAATATCTTCATTAATGATATTAATAGTGAGACTGAGTGCATCCTAAGTAAGTTTGCAGACTATATCAATCTGGGTGGTGAGGTCAATGTGCCAGAGGGACATGATGCCATCCAGAAGGACCTGGACAAGCTGGAGAAGTGGGCCCAGGTGAACGTCATGAGGTTCAACAAGGCCGAGTGCAGTATCCTGCATCTAGGTTAGGACAATCCTTGTTACCATACAGGCTAGGAGATGATGAGCTGGAAAGCAGCCCTGAGGAAAAGGACTTGGGGGTACTAGTGGGTGAAAAGCTGGACATGAGACACCAATGTACAACTGAAGCCCAGAAAGCCAGCTGCATCCTGGGCTTCATCAAAAGAAGTGTGGCCAGCAGATCTTGGGAGGTGATTCTGCCCCTCTACTCTGCTCTAGTGAGACTTTACCTGGAGTACTACGTCCAGCTTTGGAGCCCCCAACAAAAAGAGGACATTGACGTGCTGAAGCAGGTCCAGAAAAGGGCCACAAAGATGATCAAAGGGCTGGAGCACCTCTCCTACGAATACAGGCTGAGACAGTTGGGATTCAGCCTGGAGAAAATAAGGCTCTGAGGGAACCTTACAGTGAGCTTCCAATACCTGAAAGGTGCCTGTAAGAAAGCTGGAGAACTGTTCACTAGGACATGTAGCAATAGGTTGAGGGGTAATGGTTTTAAACTAGAAAAGGGTAGATTTAGGTTGGATATTAGGAAAAAGTTTTTCAATATGAGGGTGGTAGACCACAGGAACAGGTTGCCCAGAGAGTTAGTGGAGAACCTCATCCCGGGAGACATTCAAGGTCAGGCTTGATGGGGTTCTGAGCAACCTGATCTAGTAACATTGTCCCTGCTTATTGCAAGGAGGTTGGACTAGATGACCTTTAAAGGTCCCTTATGACCCAACACATTCTATTATTCTATGATTCATTCTACATCAATAGTCTCAGAATTAGTTCCAGTAGCATCACTGAAATGGGGACATTTGTAGCAAAAGAGGCATAATGCAGTAGAGAGGACAACGAAAATATGAAAATCATTGTAAACAAATTTCTGAGCCTCTAACTGGACAGTTGTTACTTTCCCAGCAACATACATGTAATCATCCCATGTGTTTCACTGATATTAGGATTTAATTTTGCCTTTTGATATGCTCAGTACCACTTGCCTTGTGTCTCCACTTAGGGCTCAGGGCAATCCCAAATGAAACAGGGAGCAAGATTTTCTCTCTATTGTCCCTACCGTACCAGGAGAGGATAATAAGAAATAGAGAACATGTTTCACACAACATTGGAAGTTAAGACTATAACAAGTTTAGTGAAGACAACAGGGAAAAGGGAATTAATAAGGGACAAAAAATATTTAACTATATACAAAACCAGATCCCAGTAGTCCCAAGTAGAATTGTCTGAGCAGTGCCTTGTGGCCGCTGTGACTCATCACCAGGGACTGCAATGGTGCTGGCAAGGGGATGGTGGCAGATGACACCAAGCACATGGAGGTAGGCCCAGCTGTCCTGAGATGTGACAGGAGGCAGCCCAGGAAGGAAGGAAAAACCCACAAAACTTCCAACCTTCTTGTTTTTTTTTTCTAGACTGTGGCCAGAAAGGGGAGGGAGCAATACCGCTCTCTGAACCCTCACCATCTGTCCTTCCCTTCAGGCTGTTAACCCTTGAACGATAACACCTTGAGAGAATTTCAGAATGTTTTTATTGTGGATATGATCTATATAGTTAAGATCAATATCTGAGATGTAGGTTCTTTTTCAAAAGCAAATTCACCTTTGGGACAGATTTGTTTCTTTGGTAGCAGTTCAATGCACCTTTCAGGCAAGTACTGAAGTCCTTGTAAACTCAAGTGAAACTCATGGTTAAAGGCACTGTTCTGAGCAGAGTCTGAAAAAATTTTTCTTCAGTACTTCAGAACAGTTATTCAAAGAGATACACCACAGACTCTATACACATTCTCACACATCCCCTTTAAGCTCCTAATGCAGTAAGACCTCTTTCTACCCTGATTCATATTACAAAGCTAGCCAGGCTGACTGGTGAGGCAGAACCAGGGCATAGACTACAGGAAAATTTGCTCTCTAGCAGGACTTTTTTTGACTGCTAAGCCCCTGTGACCAGCACACTTTCCATCAACTGCATCTGACACCTATAGCCCCAGAATACATGGTATGTTGCCAGCTTGAAGCCTGTTGAAGCAAAACTAGGTGAAGGACATTAATGACTGAAAATCAGAGTGGAAGACTAGGTATATCTATGGTTTATGGCAGGTCCCTGAGGTATTTATGGACATAAATGTGATTCATTCATAAGGGGCATGCAGTTTCCCCTTGGCAAACATTGATTTGATTCTTCAACATTTTTTTTCAAAATTCATTATCAAAACCAAAAAATAGCCCATTTTTTCATCTTTAATAACAGTCATTTATTTGCGAATTAAGTGCGAGGAGCTGTCAAAAGATAATGTATCCTGTTTTAGTTAAGCACTTTCTGCCCTCAGCAGTTTCCTGTGGTGACGGTAGGTCAAGATTCCTGTCAGCTATTTTCTGTCCGATTCAGCCAGTAAGCTTCCATTTGCTCTGAGTATCATTAGGTAAAGCAAGTGGAGCTTGAATCAGTGGCAATGTATATGTCAGGCATGGGGAATTCCACAGTCCAATTCACAGAAGAGAATAGTGATTGTTGATGCACCTGCAACTAAGTCAAAGTATGGCTGTCTTTTATCTGCCTGATAGACAGGCATGACTACTGCAGAAATTCAAATCCTTTATTCAGGATCTCCTCTTAGAAGAGTGAAAGCATTTATTTTTATTTTTTTTTTAAATTTCAGGATACTTAACTGAGACTGGCCTATTTTTTTCAGCCAAAAACATGTTATGAAGTAAAGGGCGAGTGTCAGGAGGAAGGAGCCAGGCTCTTCTCTGTGACAGCCAATGACAGGACAAGGGGCAATGGGGGCAAGCTGGAGCATAGGAGGTTCAATCTGAACATGAGGCGAAACTTTTTTACTGTAAGGGTGACAGAGCACTGGAACAGGCTGCCCAGAGAGGTTGTGGAGTCTCCTTCTCTGGAGACATTCAAAACCCGCCTGGACACATTCCTGTGTGACCTAGTCTAGGTGATCCTGCAGGGGGGTTGGACTAGATGATCTTTCGAGGTCCCTTCCAACTCCTAATATTCTGTGAAGTTCTTTACATCTTAATGGTCATAGAGATCCAAATAAAAGAAATAATTTGGTGTTATTCATTGCCAACCTGAACAGATTGCAGCTATTCCATGAGTTCACCTTTCATTCCTTGTAGGAAAAGAAGTTCTTCAAAGCGCTAGTTTATTAGCTTAAACTTTATTAGCTGTGGACATTCAGAACAAGTTGAGCAATCCACAGCTTTTGAACTGCAAGCAGACCTTTTTTTTTTTACTTATGTTGTCTTCTCTCTGTTCAACATAAAGAACTTGCCCTTGATCAAACCAGTTAATTAAAAGCTGATGATAATGAATTGTCTTGATGAGTTAGGGTTTTTTAAGGCTAGGAATAGGAAATTGAAGTGTCTGTCAGTCACAAAATGAAGGGAGGTTGGGAAAGAAGTGTTTGCATATAAAAAAAATATGTTGGAGGAAAACAAAGTAGGCTCCAAAAAACCCCCCAGTATTTTTAATATATGTTGCAGAATGTGCTAATTCCTCAGTTTGTACTACATTCTCAGTAGTAATAGTTTGCAGTGGAGAAGTGGCAGTTTCCTTGAAACTCTACAACACTTATTCGTTGAATAAGCAATGTAAATTCAGAGTTTCTGTCACCGTTATTGATCATGTTCTTGATAATACTATTAGCAAACAGTTTATTAGAGTATTTCTGATGATTGTAATACATCAGAATCTAACAAGACGTGCACACCTCTCAGTGTGATAAGGCATGGCAAGTTACTGTCTTACTGCAGCTGGGTTGTGATTTGTCAAGCTACGGTGGAATGGACAGAGTGACCACGACCTGTGCATGTTATTTCTCAGCTATTCTGTAGCAAGGTCAGCTAAGTATTATTTGTAATGTACTTTGCCAGTGTGGAGATCCACATGTGGATGGAAGTGTTGTACAGAAAGTAACCATTTAAAAAGATGGTGATTCTATGCAGTAGATGGTTAAAAATAGTCCCTAGTATCCATAAATGAATAATTAAGAAAGTAACTTGTTAAATGAATATGCGTAAAGCCTTAAAGAGGAAAAGCAATAGAATATCAACCTGAAAAATGAATATACTCTCCATGCATTACACATGAATATATTTCATAAAAACCCTAAGCTCCCTTACAAATTAATACCTGTTAAAAGAGTAGATTTGTTAAAAAAAAGCAGAAAAAAAACCCCAAAAACAAAAACAAACAACCACCATTCACTGCTACATAAATATTAGCTTGACAGGTTTTTATATTTTACTTATAAGTTAGAAACTTTATTATAAATGAAACTGATACTGAAGTTGGGCAGAATAAAAAGGAAATCTGGAAGACTTTGAGGCGAGAAAAGAGACAAATCTACAAAAGAACCCAAGTGTTTATGAATTCCATAATCTTTAGTCAACCTGTGAGTGCTTGGCGCATCAGAAAATAAAGTCCAGCCACTTAAGTTTTGTCTTAAATTGCATAAACCTAATTTTGGGATAATTAGTGTCTACACAGTACTCCTTTTATTAATTTACTTACACAGAGATCCACATTAAGCTCAGAGGCCCCTTAGAGCAACTAATGGATTAATAAAAGCATGTTATGAAACATTCTTTACCCCAAAAGTTTTCAGTTCAAGTATAACAGGCAGGAAAACAGATGCTTTGAGTTGAGGTTCATGAGTTTGCACAGCACAGCAGAGGTTTCTGGTCTCTCAAGTTCCATTAGCCTACACATTGGTGTATGCTTTCAAAGGCAGTAAAAGCTTGCTACTTGCACAATGCTGAACTCCAGTCAAGGAAAATGTTTAGATATAAGATTAGAAGTAAGCAGCTAAATAATCCCGTTCAACTATGCACATGTTTAAATGCATGGACATTTGCACGTGAACAACTTTTTTGGGTCAGGACCAAAAGGGTTTGCATTTGCCACAATATAAAGTAATGCAATACTACAAACTGTGCTCCATGGAGCAGCCACTGAATTCTGATCAACTTACTCCTCTTCTTCTCAGTCAAATATTTCTCTCTGACTAGATACATTTTGTTCCTGATGTTTCTGTTCTTTTCTTAATTAAGATAATGCTCTTTTAAAGTGGTTTTTAATAATGATGCTCTCTGCTGCCTATTCCTTCTTGTTCCTTCAAATGATGCTTGTATGGTAGAAGAAGAGTGAAAACAGCATTTTTTCTGGATAAGTGTAAACAACTCCTACACTACCCTGCTAATATTAATTTCAATGTTATGTTGCCTGAAGACACACATAAATGGTTCATAAAACCAATGTTGCCAGAAAATACTTGCTATCTCTGTCTTGGAAAAAATCTTTGGTGATTTTCCTACATGGCT
>NW_010192859.1:4184-15919 GCF_000695765.1 Mesitornis unicolor | reverse complement strand
TCTTAAAAAAAAAATACCAATGACAAAATAATGCTAATAAACTTTCTGTTGTTCCTTGCTTCCCATATTTCTAGCTTCTATTCATTACACTCCATAATGCTGATCTCTTCTATCTCCACTAAATTATTAACATACTTGTCACTTAAAGTCTATTCCCAATTATTCATTTTATCTGGTGAATGTAAACATTTTTCTTATCCCTGGACAGTGAAGAGAGAAGAACCAAGAAGTGAATGGCATAAATGAATACATATAAAAATGTTATTAACTATGCATAGGACCCATATAGTCAGATCCAACTCTCACTTTGATCGTTCTAAGGATAAAGGTGAAAATTACATATAAAGATTATATTTTTTTCTTGTTTATGCCATGTCTTAATTCTTTTAAGTTTGAGAGGAATTTACATTTTCATGTGCAAATATCATAAGTATCCTTACAAAAAATAAAAAAGCACAAAAAAGTCTATCAAACATACCTGATATGCAGAACACTTCGATCAAAAAAGCTGAAACATAGGCACAAAGATATAGCAATTGAAATCATTGTGCATCTTATGGCTTAAAATATTAGAGTTTAAGCAGGGAGATGTAGTAGCAACATCTGATCATAGTGAAGAGTGAGAAAGGACCCGAAAATCTTACCTGAAAATTCCTCGAAGGACATAGCTTTCACAAAGGTGGGGAATCTATGCTGGCTCAAACAGGAAAAAACTGCCAAAGAAAAACCCCCAAAGAAACAAAAAAACCAGGGCCTCAATTGTAAGAGTATTTAATAAGAAACAGCAAGGTTTAAGGATAATCAACCCTTTGTAAACATGAAGAGACAAAACTTTCCCAAGTGTACCCTCAATAAAAGGTCAACTTATCCACAGTGACAAGCTAGCATGGTTCAATAGTAAAGCAAAGTAAAGGGAAATGAGACGGATGTTCATTCAGTGGAAATACATCTGAAGATTTAATGCAGTGCCAAGTCATCTTGGTATGAATCTGCAGAGATCAGTGACCTAGTGAGAGATTCATATCAGGGGCTGTTATATGGTTGCAAGTTTATGAGCATGTAGTCAGCACCACAGTATGCAGCATTTCACTGCAAGGCTGGCAACTAAATTATTTGCATTTTGGACTGCCCCAGCCCTGGAAAACTGATGGGCACAGAGCAGGAAGGCTCATTCTAAAGTGCTTTGGCTGTTTAACCACTGTCAACATTGAGAGGAAAACTGAGGAAAGGCAAAGACACCTTTGACATATGTCTGTTAAACATCAGTAAACAGGCATTCTAGTTGACTCTCCTCAGTTTCAATTCCTTGACATTTGGGTTGTGCAGATGGAGAAACATATCCTTTCAAACGAAACTGGAGAACAAACTTTGCTTTTCTTGAGTTTCATGTAGGGTCTTCAGCACATCTGATCAAGTGTAAGAGGGTTGTATCTATTGTTGACCCTATAAGATCCCTCTGTGAATTAATCTGCCACTGTTTTACTAGGGGCAGTAAGAGATACCAATTTGTGAACCACAGGACTTGCAGAAATTGTAGCAAGAACAATCACGACCTTTTGGATTGATATTTCTTGCCTTTTAGAGCTGTTTCTGTCACTGCCGTCTGTTCCAAAGATTACTTGTCTCACCACCCTCACAGTAAAGAACGTCTTCCTAATGTCTAGCCTAAACCGACCCTTTTCCAGTTTAAAATCATTCCCCCTCATCCTATTGCTACCTGCCCTTATAAAAAGTCTCTCCCCAGCTTTCCTGTAGGACCCCTTCAGGTACTGGAAGACTGCAATAAGGTCCCCCCAGCTCCCTCTCTTCTGCAGGCTGAACAGCCCCATCTCTCTCAGCCGGTCCTGGTAGGGGAGGTGTGGTCTCACCAGAGCAGAGTAGAGGGCCAGAATCACCTCCCTCAACCTGCTGGTCACACTTCTTTTGATGCCGTCCAGGATGCAGTTGGCCTTCTGGGCTCCAAGCACACATTATCGGCTCACGTTGAGTTCTTCAACTGACATCCTCAAGTCCTTCTCCTTGGGACTGCTCTTGACCCATTCTCTGCCCAGCCTGTATTTGTGCACATGATAGCCCCTACTCAGGTGCAGGACCTTGCACTTGGTCTTCTTGAACTTCATGAGGATTGCATGGGCCCACCTCTCCAGCCTGTCCAGATCCCTCTGGATGGCACCCCTTCCTTCCAGCGTGTCAACCTCACCACCCAGCTTGGTATCATCTACATCAGCTTGGTGTCATTCTTGGTTGTCATTCTTGTAAAATCTTGGTGTCGTTCTTGTAAAGTTGATTCTGAAATCAGAAGATGTATAGTAATAAGAATATTTGGCTTTTTTGATGGGCATCATCCATTTCTTTCTGAACTTTGCAGTTTTAAGAACCGTTGTTGTTTAGGCCCAGTTGGCAACTGAGTATCACAAGGCCATTCACTCCTACTCCATTATGGTGGGATGAGGATAAGAAAAATAAAGAGTTTATGGGCCAAGACTAAGTACAAGGAGGGTTCACTCACCTCTTATGCTCATGGGCAAAAGACAGAATCATCTTGGGGAGAAAAATACCCAAACATTTTAATTTGTTACTAGTAACATCAGAGTGGAATAGTGAGAGATATAGCCAGATCCTAAAGTCAACACCTTCTGCCACCGCTCCCTTCTTCCTGGGCTCAGCATTGGTCCCAGTTCCTTTACCTGCCCCCAGAGACGCTAGGTGATGGGAATAGGTGTTGCAGTCAGTGCATCCTATGTGGTTTCTGCTGCTTCTTCCTCTTCAGGGGTAGGGAGGGCTGTTACCACTCTTCCTCTGCTTCTGTGTGGCACCCCTCCCACAGGAGAAAAGGTCCTCCATAGACTTCTCGGTGGGTTTGCCCACAACTACAGTTTTTTCCTCATGAGCAGCTCCAGTGTGGACTTCCCTTCTGTGTGATGACAGCCTTCCCAGAGACTGCTCCAGCACACACTTCCCATGGAGACACATCCTCTTCAGGCACAGTTACCTTCTCATGTGGATCTCTGCTCCATCGTTGAATCTTGATGGGTTGCAGGCATGTTGAACTGCGATATCACCACAGGCTGCAGGCAAACTTCTGCTCTGGTGCACCTCTATTTTTTTTTAATTTTTTTTTTCCCACTGACCTTGTTGTCTGCACAGTTGTTCTTCTAATATCCCACTCCTATCTCTGCTGCAAGTTTCTTCTGCTGGTTCTTAAGCTGGAGCTACAGCAAGGCTTGAGCTTAAGCTGGAGCTGCACTGGCCCAGCTGGGCCTGGTCCACACTGCCTACACCAGGACTGCACTGGTTGGGGCTGGGGGCAAGAGAGGGTGGGCTGTGCACTGCACATCAATTCACAGAGGTACTGATTGGCTTGGCTTTGGTCAGAGGTGGGTCCAAAACTGAAGGCAGGGGAGTTTTTAGCAGCTTCTTACATAGCTCCTTCCCTGCTACCAAAATCCAAAACTTATCACAGAAACCAAATACAAGTTCATCCATTTCTTTTTTAATATCACAATTTTCAAATTAAGCTTATTTGTATATGCTTTACACACTAATGACAACCTGAAGACCTGTGTCATAGGAGACTACAGGCACAACAAAAAGACAATACCTTCGCATCAGCTGTAGAACACACATCAGACTTTAACTGAAGGTTCTTGTCTCTTCTAATTATATTTTTATTTTCTGACAGGATTCAGTCCTGATGTTACACTTCCATTTCACACTTTCTGGAGAAATTTAAGTATGCTTACAATTGTAGGTAGTTCAGAATCTTTTTAAAGTGCAATGCTGTTATAACATTATTTTTTCTGTGTGCTTTTTATGGTATAATTTGATATCAGAAGAAACACTGTTAGTTCTTTTGATATGAAGTTTTAAAACCTAAGCTTGAAAGCTCATGAAAGGTGAGTGACATTTGTACAATAAAGGTCACACATAAAGGCAGGGAAGTAAAAGTTTTCCAGTTAGAACATTAAGTTCTTTGACTTATAATGCTGAGCTAAGTGAAAGTCTGTGAGGACATAATTTAATCCACACAATTCAATCTACCGTGGAAGCTGGTCTGTGTATTCCAGTGATGGGGAGAGCTACCTCTAAAAAGCAGAAACTAAGTGTAAGGGTAGCTAGTAAAGTCCAGTGCCAGCCTGCTTGGAGTGTGGATGTGCTTCTGTGGCATTCTTGGTTCCACCTTGGGCAATAAAATGTCAATCTCTTCTACTGCACATATTCACAAGTGAACAGTTTATAGCCTCAAATACTTTTGATTAAGACATCATCTCTTGTTTAAAATCAGCTCAAACCATTCAAAGAATTTCATTACACAACCAACCATGACTAAAGTGCAGACAATTTCCTGGGGATTAATAACCAGTGAGAGAAGCTGAAGGCACGAAATGCAGTCAAGGGCTATTAAATCCAGTCAGTCATTAAACTCCTGGAAATGCCCTGCAATTCAGTCAGTATTTGAGAAAAAGAAGGAAAAGAGGTTCTGCCTTATTCTGGCATAAATTTTGGATCATTCTATTGACTTCGAATTTACTTTGCTTTATAAGACAGTAAGAATTAAGTTTCTTCATTATGAGATTCGTCTACTTGATTTATCATGCCTTTTGTCTTAGCATGCAACGTACAGTACTGCTACATGAGTAAGTCATTGAGGTCTATTGTTACTTAGATTATTGGATGAAATAATATGAAATTAAACCATACTTACAACTACTCATATAAAATATTAACAGGTTAAAGTATTGCCAGTCTTTCAAAAAGACTTTTTCCATTTTCCATGGAAAAGAAATGTAAGATAATCGAAAATTAGTTATTGCTTGATCTAAGAAAGCCATTGAACCATATGGAAAATATGTAACAAAACATAAATGCTATGTGCAATTAGTTTCTAATTAATTTGGTTTCATGTGTGATCAGTCACCTGTAGTTTCACTGTTTAATGTACTGTTGTCAGCTCTAAACTTCAATTTTCTGTTGAAATGCAACTCTTCATCCAACAGTGTGCTTTGTTATTTCATTGTAAAAGTAGGCTAGAAAATGTTGCTTGTCAAAGAAGGAATGACAAATTCAATTAAACATCTGGCTGTTGTTTCAGAAATTGGTTTAAATGTGAGTAGTCTAGAAAAGTAGCCTATAACTATCAGTGTCATGTATTCCTATTCTTTCCTTCTTCTCCCATCCACAGTCTACATAAAGAATGACATGGTAGAGTCGAGAAAAATATTGCCTTACATTTGGTTGTGATTTCAATTAAGCAATTTGCAATACTGTAAATTATAACCCAGCAGAAATGTGAATTGTGATTCTTTAATTCACATATATGTCTCTCTGCGTTTAGGCAACAAGACAAATTTTGTATCTTGAGAAAGCTTTAAAAAGCTTTCCTGGATTATATGTTAACACGGAGAAAAATGGTAAAGTGCTGAGTAATTTCAACTTGCCATGAGATCTGTAGAAGGAAAAAAGAGCCAAGCCAGAAAATACAGCAAATTTAGTACTCAAGGAAACAGAAAGAGAATAATATGACCAATGCAATAGTATGCTAACTGAAAGGATTGAGAGGAACAGGAATGAATTTTCTATATGCAATGAGAAAATAAAAATAAAAAGGAAAGAGAAGGAAGGAGACACTTCAAGTTAAGGAGCCTTTCATTAGTTAATTTCAGACAGTGAATGAAAACAGCTAACAGATTTTTAAAAATTTAGTAATAAACAAAATTCACAGAAAATATAAGCAATTAAATATCATGAGGGACTTGTAATTACATATGTTGAGTAGTAGAACTAAAATGGAAGACAAATTGAAAAAATGAGAAAGTACACATCAATAAATAAATCCAGGAACTAGAAAAGTCACAACCTAGGCTGTTAAAATGTAACTGCTTTGTAGCTAGAAAAGTGGATCTCCTTTTTTTTTTTAACACACTTTACAGGAGAATATCTATGACAATTGTATACTAATTCAATCAATTCACATCCGCAAAAATAAATATATTTTAGCACTCTAAATATTTTAACTCATCAAGAATACCAGAAAATTATGTTGAATTCAGTTCTAGCATATTTATCATCAACAATCAATAGAACAGCTGATTCTAAAACCTTTCTACTGATGAACTGCTGTAGCATGGCTAAATTAATGAAGATTGACAGCAGTACTAGATAGAAAGAATAAAGTACCTTTAGTTTTTCACCAAAATAACTGAGTTAACAAATAAATTACTTTTTGTGGCTATTAGATTTTAAATGTCAATAAATGGAGGTTTAAAAATGAGGGAAAGTTTGAAACACAGGTATGAACACACACCGCTTGTCCATACAACAGTGGGACCTCCAGTCTCATCTCACGTGAGGGATTTATCCAAGGTGCAGAGTTGCAGACTTTTTGATGTTGCTGTGACCTGCCACTGTGCCCCGTAGTTGTAGCAGGAGAATCAAACGTGCTAATGCCTCTGCTCATACAACAGCAAACCAGCAGAAACTGCTGAGGAACGCATTTTAAAGCTCATATTTGCTTGTACTGCAACATATTTACTTCTGCTACGGTTCACTGTGCAATGTACTAGCTAAAACTGACAAAGAGTGTGGCTCAGGGGAATACATTGACTGCTAACTGCAGCAGCTAAAGAGCCAGCACAATTTGACTCCACCAACATTGCTGTGGTAAATTTCCAATGGAGAGGAAAGGCAGACACCAAGCTTGGCAGTGTTATAAATCAGCAAAACTACATGTGCCAGAGTTTCTGAATTTGGACAAAAGAAAATATAAACCTCTAAATTTACATCTGGATACTTAAGTTACAGTGAAAAAGGCAATTCAATTGTCTTTGAAAACATTACTTATTGCAACTGCAGACCATTTCCTTTCCACATATTGTCAAAGAAGTAGTGTCCCCTCCAGTTATCCCAAAAACTTTCAGGTTCTCTGCTCTTTTCCCCACTCTGATTCTGGAGAGGGAAAAACACTAAGAAGTTATAGGTAACTGTTATGGATACGTGTTCATTTTGGTGGCAACTTTATTGCAGTAGAGAGGAGCTTTGATTAGCCAACATGTTACTTCTCTAAATGTCTTGTGCAAACTTATCCTCTCAGTGGCCTTTATTAATGTGATTATTATGCACTCTCCTTGCCTTATTTATGGGAAAATTTTCTGCCTCTCAAAGCATACAACATATTCATAACAGAAGATCAACAGCAGCACTTTCCAACAGCTAGCAAAACAAGTTCACAGTACCTTTTCTCTTACTCTGTCACATTTTCTTCTTCAAGAGAAAAATGTTTTATAAACATATTATTACACTGATATTTAAATACAGTTACTTTTGTGGTTGTAGCTGAGAAGACTGTAGAAGAAAGAATAGTATTCACAGCTATATTTTACACAAGCTTTCAGAATAAGTTATAGTTTTATAGACATCAAATTGTCAAAAAGATATTACTGATCTAAAATTCATCTGTTTTTAATGTGTTCTTTTCCTAGAACTAGACTACCGAGACTAAATGCAAGCTTTGGAGAGAAGTCAATGCTATTACAAAGTAATTATCAACATTTTAGCAGAAGTTCCTATTAGCCTTTCTATTCATTAGCCACATAGCAGATAAAGTACTTCAATTTTATTCTGAATTCTTAGCACAAATTTACAAAATGGTAAATATTAAGCAGAATGTCATAGGTTAAGCTGATATTTCTAGCCTTCTGTTGAGCTAGTATAAAGACCAGTATCAGATAAAGAAAATATCGTGATTGTCCTCAAGTAGCTCAATTCTTTATCTTATCTAGTTGACATTTTTTGCTGTTGCAATACTACCTGGAATCAAATGTGAGTGTTTCCTCTGGTGTACAGTAAAAAGCTTCCTTTAAGTCTTACTATACCTATTTCAGAATTAAAGTAGCAATATTAAGCAGTCTGGTGCTGGAAAAGCAGTACCAATACAAATAAAAACAGCTGCAGAATAGAAAACAAAGGAAATCTCAATTGCTACTCACAAAGACCAGAATAGGTTAATATATAGTCCGCGCTGTTAAATATCTGCTCTGAAGGACCAATAGTGCAGAGCAAGAAATCATGTCTGTAGGCACTGTGTTTGCATATGGCAGGAGAACGATAACTTTTGTTCAGAAGGATGGACTTCTGTAAATGATACTAAGTGCACTGAACACAGAACATTTGCCATGTGTCTGTTTTCTTGATTTAGCAAGTGGAAAACACTGAATGCTATCTGCATACTGATCCAGATTGTGCCCTTATGGGCATTATAGAGATCTGATTAGTATCATATAACACACATGACAATCACCAATATTTAATTTCTTCTGATCCACGTCAACATGAGACAGGCCTTTGGACTCCAAAAAGTGGAAGGTCATGAGCATTTGTTGGATCAATGTGACATGAAGGGTAGTTGTGGCATCCACTAGGAAAGCAGCCAAATGAGCTATTTCCAGTTATTTCTACCATGTCTGCCATTTCTCACTGTAGTAAGAAAGATAATATTTTACTCATTTACTCATTCACCTGTAGCAACACTAAAGGGCTGATGGGATAAATACAGATGTTAGAAAGGGTTCAGGAAAAGATAGGTAGAACAGCAAGGATCATGGTTGAAGACATAAACAAAGATGGAGAACCCAACCGATGAGAGAAAGAGGTTTTGGATAACACGAGAGACAGCAAGAAATCATATGGTGGGGAGAGGGTGCTAACAATTTGTAGAACTTTTCCCCTCTCCAGTGTCATTTCAGTTGGTCCTGCAGTTGCAGAGAGCTTGCAGTCAGTCCCATTTGAACTCTCTGGTAAAGCCTCAATACATAAATGTGCTCCTTGCTACAGTGTGCTTCTCTTGTGTGGAGTGCTTTCCTGGCTATCATTGCTCACCAGAAGTCTCTTCACACTGCAACAATGCTGTGAGGAACCAGACACTTCTAGAATCACTTCTAGCATCTCAGAATTCATTTTTATGAATTGCCACTTTCCTCTTCTCACTCCAACAATTACGTGTAACTGTTCATCAAATTTAAAATACTCAGCATGGTTTTTGTAGAGAGAAAAGCCTCTACAGAAGGTTGATAAGGACACAAATTGTAAGAATTACAAAATAAATTAATCATGTTTATCAGTGTTTTAGTAACCTTTAAAAGTTTATTTTGACATATAAGAGTTGGCTAGAAAATTAATAGGTGCTTCACAGTCTTCCTAACACTCTCTAAATTAATTTACAAGGTTATAATTTGACAACCATTTATAACTTATGACTGATGTTTTGATTGAGACCACAAGAAAAAAAAAAGTGATGCTGGAGTAATGATGTGCTTGAGGTGTACTGGTGGTTCTGACTGTAAGGAAAAGTTATTTTCTTCATTTTAATGAATACTTACAGAATGAAAGTATAACATCTCAGGTGCTTCAAGAAGAACTTCATGGGGGGCAGATGAGACCAAGAAGACATGACACGAGATGGGAAGAGGGAATGGCAGGAAGGGAGATGGAGGCAGGAACCACAGTTTTGTTTGTTTCTTTTCTCTGTCTTTCTTTTGCTCTGCAATAAGCAGAGAATTCCTACTCTTTAACAGCCAGGTGACTGCTTTATTTCACTGTAGAAATCCTTCTCAGTATCTTTTTCTTAGTAAAAGGGAAAAGTTGTCTGTATTAAAGCAGACATTTAGCATCTGGGTCTGTGTAAAGTACTTCCTCTCTGCCTGATGAGTATTTTATTTCCATTTAAATTTTCACTGATATGGCAGTCTCTTAAATACATAAGGAAATTGAAAGCCCACACCTTGACATAGAACTCAGTGACTGCTCAAAAGTGATTTGACTCTAGCTGTGATTTTTTTAAATATTCCTTCCAGACAGAATGTGAAGTATACTTTTCTTCTGGAATCTAACAGTGTAGCTAGGCCCTTTAAAGATGACGTTACATTCTGATCACATATTTAGTAAATGATGTATTAAATGGGCTATTTAGTTATCAGAGGAATATTCCTGTAATTCTAAAATAAATTTAGCTTCCTGATTTTTCTTTACATGGTGAGGGGCCTTCAAAATCAAAACTTTTTGTAGCATGGTACAAGCATCACCCCACCTGTGTCTGTGATCTTCCTTCTTTCAGCAGTAACCTTATGCTGACTGGTGGTGTCTACCCTATTCAACACAATCAGAAATACATAGTTTCATGCAAAGGTGAAGGTCTGTTTTCTCTTAACAAGAAATGCATATTAATGTAAAATCAACCTAATGAGTCAAAACACTGATTTGATTTTTTTTAGGTACGTGCATTAGAGTATTTGTGGCCTTAAGGAACAAGTTTAGCTGCTCTATTGTATATATTCAATTGATAAGAATTTACTGCTTTAATATTATAAGCAAATCAAACCTTATTTCCCTTCCTCCTTTTTTCTTATGATGGGAGATTGTGCATATTAACTGTGACCTTAGTTTAAGTGATATGCTACCATCTGAGAGAGGTAATCCTGGAGTAACACAGAGACCTTACTTGCAAACTTCACCTTTCTACCAAAAAGCCTGACAATATAACTTTTCATCACAGACAAGAATAGATTTCAAATCTGCTTATGTTGGGAGCTTCAAAGTCTTCTAATATTCACAGTTTAAGGTAGTAGAGTTTCTTTCATGTGATTTCTCAGGTGCCTTTGCATGTCTATATTTCAGAATTTCAGAGCAACTAGGCTATGTTCACACTGCATGCTCCAGCTGTCAAACTAATGTCAGGTCCTAATTATGAGATTTTTTCAGTTCATCCCATGAATGAATTTTTCAAACCAGAAGAGAGGCAAGGGAGTGCTGAAGTTCAGCAAGCCATTTTCTGATGGTCAGAAAAGAATAACACAAATGGTCACTGTTGGTATATAATCTAAATATAAAGTCTCTGTCAATATGAGCAAGATAAGCCTCTTCATAAAATAATACATATCTTCAGTAAATCGAAATAAATCTTTTGAGATGCTTGCCTCTCTTTTCTGACTTAAAGTTTTAGACATCTCTGTGAAGTGCTTAAAATGAAGTGTGAAGAATCTGGGCCTCTATCATGGGCTTTACAGTTATGATTTTACTGATGAAAATCAGGTAGGATGGTGAATTATGGATGTCACTTTCCCCAGCAGCCACCCAGACCTGTGAGTGCTTCTTTGTCATGTGAGCTGCTGTGAGTCTCACCTCTTGGAACTGCACCTACTCAGGAAGTCTTTTCCTGAAAACAGGCAAGTGAACTGGGTGCTGTACATTAGCAGTCTCCTAAATTGACTTGGAAAGGTATGGGATATCAACTTAATGTATGTAAGGCAAGAAAACTATTGCTTGGCAATGTGCACTCATGTGAATCAAAGTTTTAGTTACTTATGAACCAATAGTGCTGCACTAAGCTTTTATTCACATCTCCAGGCAGAGTGCAGAGAAGGTTGCTGTCACTCTCGTTTCACAAAGCCAGAGGTGCAGACAGTAGAGAGCCCTCTAAATGACCTGGCCAGATGCAGAAAATTGGCAGAGTCAAGAGAACTCTGACCGGGTCACTCTTGCACGTTGTGCTTGGGATGCTCCTTCCACTGCCCTGGTGTCTCTGCACAGAAAAGGAGGATTATGCACTGTGGTAACTGTGATAAGCTATGCCAAAGACAATTGCATAGCCTGTCCTGCAGATCTGCTGACCTGCTACATCTGCCTCTGTGGGATCACAGAGCAGTAGAAAGGTCTACTTCCTGGATTGCACCCTCAGAGGAATT
>NW_010192859.1:0-4153 GCF_000695765.1 Mesitornis unicolor | reverse complement strand
TCCCTACAACATGGGTGAGCCACAGAATTGCCTCTGCCATGTGGCCAGTGGTTTCCTCTCTCCTTGTGTGACCTGCTATGTATGGTCTCATAAGCTAGTAAAAAAAAAAAAAATGAGGCACCTGTGCATACTGTCCACACAAATACAGATGGCAACAACTGAGAATATAATACAAGAAATCTGTATTTGTCAAGTGTTTAGATTAACAGTTCAAAAATACCTTCGTTTCTAATATGTGCTTAAAAAAGCCTCGAACTTTGAAAAGCTATGAAATACCTTATCTTCACACAGTCAAGTTTCAGTAATATTTATCCTATGATATACCAAGTAAAGAGTGAAGGATTTTGTTTGTTTGACCAGAAAAATAATTACACTCCCTTTCTCCCAGAGTCTTCCCATCCTCAACAATTTTAGGACTGAGGAAATTTTTTCCTTACTGTGTTAACCTTATTTACTTGCCTGGATTTTGCCTGTCACATTATAATGTTTGGAACTTCAAACTACTTTACAACTCCATATGATGAACTTAAAGTTCAGCACAGGGCTATTCAGTTCTTTCTTCCATAGTTGTGAATACAAGGCAGGACTGCAGAGGAAAGGACCAGTGCACTTTGAAATCCCTTGACAGCAGGAGGCTGATACCAGTGACAGCTTCAAAAGCTCCCTACTAATAACCTCAAGACCCTAACTGCTACTCAGCAGTATTTTGTGACCTTTGGGCCCTCACATTCATTTCATCTTTATTTTTATGATAAAGAATGAATGTCCTTCAATCCATAAGCTACATCTTAGAGGGCAACTAGGCTTATAAACTAGTGGTTACAAAAGAAATAATCAAACATCACCCCCAAACTCGAATCTTCAAACTCCAAATCCTTTTAAGATAGGAAGAGATTTTATTTTTTTTTATAAAGTACATATGAATTCAAAACAATAAGAAAATAGGATTTATGATTCATCTACTTGATGCATTGGAACAATTCTCTAATAAAGAATATGTTCTAAAAAAGTCTGTTTTGTTTTTAGGGTTTTGTTTGAAGTTTTTTTGGTATTTAAAAAACTTAGCAAAATATCCATGTATTTGTGTCTATCAATATCTAGAAAGTGAGTTCCTGTAACTTTAACAAGAAATTCTACTCATACAGAATTATGCCAAATGGTTATCCTACTTCTTATTGTGCAAAGGATGGACACTCAGTGAGGCTGAAAACAATAAAATGACTAAACAGAAATGATGGCAAAATATCGCATAGCTGGCAACAATCTTTTGTTGCATGGGAAGTTCATACATTTCATGCTTTCATGACAGTGGTCTGTGCCAGGAGCTGAACTAGAAATATACAGAGAATAAAAAAATTCAAGAATAGTATCCCAAATCAAAAGAAGCAAAGCAAACAAGAAAGAAACGAACATAAAAAAATCCAACAAGATTTTTACAGCTTTACATGAAGGATTAAATATAAATAAATTGGAAATATCAAAGATTTAGCCTTAGTGAAGATACTGTGTACTAAACAATCTTTTAGAAACGCTTTTTAACATCTGAGGCATAATTGTTATGCATTGCTAAACCATTCTAAAGGTTTCAGCAACACTAACATTTATTGCAAGCCTTCAAACCAAAGTTCCCACTATCTTTGTAATAGGGGATTTCTTAACCTATGCTTGGGAGAGTTATAAATCTGGTGTGTTTTATCACACATTATTGCTTCTGGTGGCAGCTTATTGTGTCACTATACATGGTTTCCATCCTTTGTATGAATCTTAGAATAGTTTTGATTGGAAAAGACCTTTAAGATCATCAAGTTCAACCATCGAACCAGACCGAAGTCTACCACTAGACCATGTCCCTAAGCATGACATCTGGTTGTCTTTTAAACACCTCCAGGGATGGTGACGCAACCACCTCTCTGGGCTGCCTGTTCCAGTGTTTGTCAACGCTTACAATAAAGGAATTTCTCCTAATATCCAACCTAAACCTCATCTGCTACAACTTAAGGCCATTACCCCTTGTCCTATCACTAGCTACCAGGGAGAAGAGACCAACACTCATATTGCTACAGCCTCCTTTTAGGTAGTTGTAGAGGGAGAAAAGGTCTTCCCTCAGCCTCCTTATCTCCAGATGAAACAACCCCAGATCCCTCAGCCACTCCTCATAAGAAGGCCAGATGCATAAATTAATTTAAACACAGAATAAAATTATGATCAGCTCTGATGCTTACCAATTTTTACTGTCTATATAGCACCATGCCTTAATATTCGTTATGAACACTGGTGAAGAAGAAATGTTTTAAAATAAGTGTTAGCTGTAATGGCAGCTTTTTATTAGACATTTTAAGATATCTGAAAAGGGAGTCACATCTTACCTTTCATTACTGATAAGTTTTGTTCAGTCCTCATTCTGTACTCAGCCCTGGTGGGTTATCTTCATGGCCTTCCACTGAACAGAGATAAAAAGCAATAATTTGAAAGGAAAAATGTGTAATAGTACAGTCTCTTTTCACTGTGTTGCTTATAAATTGTTCTATTTTAATACCAAACTAATGCAGATTCTGTTAGACAAACTGTTATATAGACAAGCAGTTACAGCACAGTTTGTGTCCTACAGTGGTGAAGATTTAGATTGTGGGAAGACAAATATTAAAGATGAGAAATCGGAGATTTGTTCTGCAAGTGCATGTAGTACTTGTAAAATTAATACAGCTTTGCACAGAAAAAGGGATCTAATCCATGGATTAAAGGTCTGAAAAAAGCTTGGTCAGTGTAACTGATCAGGGTACTTTTAAAAATAGTATTTTCAAAATTCATTTGAGGAAGATCCTCACTCATGCGGAGAGGCAAGAGACAATGGAAATATGAGATGTTTGAGACATGAGTGATAATTGCTTGGCCTCTCCACCTCCATCAACACAGAAGAGCGTAGCACCAATATTTGGCTCTTAAGAGATCGTTAAAGTGTAGCAATCCTTGTGCAATAAAAATATTTCAAGGCATAGAAATAGGAAAGAGGAAACTAGTAATTTTATCTACATTTTAAAATATTTGGAATCTAAAAAGATAGCAAGCTATATGGAGAATTACAAGTATAATAACTATCAAATCAGAATTAGACAGAAATAGGTTCCCAAGGTGCAATGAGAACGAAAAGGCCGAAGTCTAGAAAATACTACATTGTTTATTTTCAGAGTCAGGCCTAAGGTAAGTATCTGGCAGTACTAAAGAAGGGATATACATATCTAACACCTGTTCCAGGAGGAAAGTGACTTCTGGATCATGTTACAGAAAGTGTCATGCACCATCAAGCTGGGCATGATGAAGCTCATCCTTGTTCAATTAGTACCAGTCTGTGATGTCCTTATTTGCACAATGACTACAAAAGTAATACTGTTATACTATACATATCAGCAGAACTATATTACTGAGGCTGAACAATGGTATATAAACTGTGTTCAAAATCTTCACCTGAAATCTCCTTCCAATGGCTATTTTAAGTAGGAGGATTTGTGTTAATAAGTGCCAACATGATCTAATGAAAAACAGTTATGCTTTATAAAAACAGATTAGTGATGAAAATTATTAATTTGCATTTAACAACTATTTCAGACAGGAACTGGTTGTGTTGTAGACGTGCTCCAATTTCCAGCTCATTTTCATTTTTTTCTTGCTATGGTCTTTGATGAATAAGCTATTCTTGTTCTTTTATCTTTTAGATAACAGGTGACTGCCTCTCTTCAGTGTTTTCCTTTCATGTTCTGATTTCACATAGGGATTTCTCTTTAACATTAGAAATTATATTTTAATTTTAAATGCTGTCTTTAGTCACAGTTTTCTGTACAAGCAGATCTAATTGGCAGACCAGAAAAACAATTGCTTGAATATATTTTATTTTTTTATAAACTTTTTATTCACAATATACTCTGAAGTCCTTCACAAAATTTTTGGAAAACAAAAGAAGTACAATACGTAAAACCACAGAGTTGTTCATCTTTATTTTTGTTATGGTTTAAGGGTTACCAGCCTGAAAGGGAAGGACTGGTGGTGTCTGTATGACTCTGGAGGGTCAGAGATCAGTTCTGTTCCCTCCCCTTTCCGGCCACACTCTATAAAAAAACGAGGTCTTCACGGGCTTTTCCTGGCTTTTCTGGGCTGCTTC
>NW_010192858.1:13384-27172 GCF_000695765.1 Mesitornis unicolor | reverse complement strand
TTGCTGCCACCAACACCCCAGGTCCTTTTCATGCATTCTTCAAACCTTGGAGCCCAGGAGAGTACCAAAGGTAGAGACTATGATTACTGTATCATCTGTATCAATTTAGCATCCTCATCTGTTTATAATAACAGAGACACTACTTTTTCTTGCTTTAAGGAAACAAAGTTTAAAATAAGTAATTATAAATAATGATTGCATAGATAAAAAATAGATGTCCAGCCACAGATGCAGTGTTACGCTGAGTTCATGCCTTTGATCCATTACTTCACCAACAGGCTCCTTAAATAGGGAAATCGGGTTTTAATTAAAAAATATTATTTCTTTTTAAAAAGTTCATCAGATAAATGCTACATTTCAAAACAGCCTATAGGCAAGGCAATATTTAATGCAACTGTATTTGATTTTTTTAAATAAAAAGCTTACTTGACACTTTTCCTATTAAACACACACACACATATAAGCCACATTTAACTTTGGAGGCTACATCCAGTTGTAAGTACTCCGTATCTATTCCTTATGGAAGGCTCCATCTTTGTTAGCCAGCAAGGAAAGAATTGGAGTTTGGCCTTTTTGAATTCTAAACTAAAATCTAGCTAGTTCGAAATAATAATAAATAATAAATACAATGATGATGATGATTGTGATGATAATAATAATAACAGATTGTTGTTATTATTACTATTATTACTATTACTATTATTATTATAGCAGCAGACTTCTTATCTCCAGGTGAATGCAAGGTACAATGTCAGCTCTACACCAGGACACAGCCTAGGGGGAAAATAACCTGATTAATCCACTGTTATGTAAGAAAATTGGTCAGAATTTGCATCGATGTAGATACATCGCTGCTTGAGGAAGCACAGATAGGTAATTTACCTATCCCAATTAGCAAAAAATACCTTATTCTATAAAGAAATACTGCTTTGCATCACCTGCAATTATAAAAAGGCAGTGGTCTCAGTAGTAGAAGAGGTTATTTATGTTGGAAGGCTTTGCACCCTAAGATGGTTAATGCACCATCTGTCAGCTGAAAAAAGAGAGAAGACAACAGACTGCAAAACACTTAAGAGCAAGGAAAAATAAACAAAAATAAATGTGCTAAGTGACCAACCAAAGATCAGCTGGGATTTTTACGCAACTCTGTATAACAAAGTTATGACAAATTTCTTTTTAAGAAATAACTCCTGGCCCAACTCTCTCTGTGGTGATTTTCAGCTTGATTTAACACCCCCACAAAAGCCAGGTACTCGACTCCAGATGGGGATGTTCGTGACGAGGATGGATGGGACAAGGAGCAATGGCCTCAAATCACATCCCTTGTGCTGGGGCTATGACACAGACCCGCTCTGGTTCAGTTACTACCCAGGAAAAACAACTCCACCACCCAAAAAAACCTCAATAAAGCAATTTTCTCCTCCTCACAGGCCACACAAATGTGCAGATGCTCCAGTGTTCGGCAATAGCTTGGGCCGTTTTATATTCTCCTCTCAATGTAATTATAGGAAAGCTTCAAAATCCAGATACAGGCATCCATCTGTGTAGATGGAGGAGATAAAGCTGTTTGCTGGCAATAGAGAGCAATGAGAAACAAAGCAAAAGTGGTGGCAATCACACACTATTGTTCCCTTTCGGATTTAGTGATATTTCTTAGTTTGGTTTATAAAATGCAAGCATAATTTCCCAAGCGCACACCAGCGATGGTTCCCCAACGCTTCCACTACTGGGACATCCACCCTGAATAAACATCACCCCAACACCCACCCCGATGCAAATCGCTGCAACGCACAGATCGCTTCTGCTCCTCTAAAAACCCCCTTGTTTTTCATGTTTCTCACATATGGAATGTGAAACACTTGGACTTAGTCACTGAGCTGTTTACTTAAACCTAATCCCACTTCTTCTTTGGTGAAAAAAATCTCATTTAGATCACTCTTATTGTCAACGTAGTTATTATAACCATTGTTTCTGAGGCTGTTAGGCCAGCTGGCATTTTCTGGAATAACATTAATCACAATGAACCCATCAGCCATTTCATGGGAGTATAATGGAATCTGATAACAAATGGTAACCTTGAAAAGCTATCTGAAAAAGTCTCAAACAGCACTCCAAGTTGTAATGCACTCGGCTCGTATTTCCATGTAGTAAATCACATTGTTCCAGTCCATCAGAAACAGCTCAGTTCATTTCACATTCTTCACTTTATTAGGCTTTAAACTGAAAATTAAATGTAAGGAAATGTAAGCCCTGAGCTCAATACATCACCCCAGTATGGCTGTGCTCTCCCTACCTCATTCCCCGTCTCACACTCTCCTTCTCTTCCCCTCTCCCTCTCTTTTATTCTCATTTCTCTTTCTCTTTTCCTTTCTTCTACACTCTCCCCATCAGATTTGCCTTTCAAGTCTCTAGAGGATCCAAGTTAACAGACATGCAAACGTATGTTTAAACTCGATTTTCAAATAGGACTTTGGAAAGTATTTGCCTTTCCATTTGGTTAATGAAGAAGACTTAGTCACTGATTTGGGTCTTCCGAATTGCTCTCAAACAGGATCTTGTTGGCTTTTTCTCAAACCAACGTCCTCCAGGACAGCAGCCGGGGTTTGCAGCTCACCCAGGGACCTCTTCCCACCACCAGCACACACAAAAGCTCTCAGCAGATCCAGCTCCACACCCAAAACTGAGTCCTTCAACACTGCTTCAGTAGCTCCTGGACCCCTGAGCAAGCCCAAATCTCTCAGGACACATAAATCCTACAGCATTCAATGTTGCTACGGTGAGGATCAAATCCTGGGGGAACAGAGACACCATACAAGGCCAGAGAAAGACTAGACCAGGTACAGCTTGTAACCCTTGAGGTGCTGTAGCCACTGTAATACCACCATGGATGGACTACCCAGCATCAGAACCAAGCAGGAGGTCTGAGAGTAATTTGGGAAGTGGGAAAGTTAAAATCTTGACATTTCAACAGTTTATGAAGGGTTTGTTTTAAACAAATAGGGTGTTATCCAATAGGCACTTCATTTTATTTTCAAATGCAAGCTATGTGCATGTAAAACAGCCACAAAACCAGTGCCTCCACATTTTCCTTTGAAAGGAAGGACAGACCATTAAAGACAAAGCCATTCCACGCTGATCTCGTACTCAACAGTCTCACACTGCTTAGCATATCTCACAAGAACCAAGTATTTGTGTGGCATAACAGCCACACAAGGAGAAAATAAGGAGCAACTACTGCAATTCCTTCAGCCCTTTTTCTTTTGTTTTATTGTTTTGGTTGGGTTTGTTGGGTTTTTTTACACAGATAAGTCCTTAAACAAAGGAAATACCAAGTATTTGTGTGGCATAACAGCCACACAAGGAGAAAATAAGGAGCAACTACTGCAATTCCTTCAGCTCTTTTTCTTTTGTTTCATTGTTTTGGTTGGGTTTGGTTTTTTTTACACAGATAAGTCCTTAAAAAAAGGAAATATTTGGAATTACTAATTACTAAACTCCTATACAGACACCTAAACATTGATTATCCTGTCTTTAAACAGCTTGAGGAAACAGAGAGACAACTTTTTCCCTCCTCCCAAGCAGGAATAAGCAAAGACAACACCTACCTTTAACAATCTGCTTGGCACAGGCATTATAAACTTGTTCCTGGGTTGTGTTCGGAGGTAACACTCTGTCAAAGACGTACGGCTTCCCTTGCTGCAAACAAAAGAGAAACTCAGTAAGACAAAGAGCATTTAAAACAGTTTATAGTCCCGATTTAACAAGCACCCTGAAATGCAGCGTTCACTACAAAGGGAGCCATTCAGTGCAATGGAGATGACAATATTTCGTTGACTAAACAGATGTGACATCTCGTGTGCTCCAAACCCATCTTTTCCATAGCTGGCAAATAAATCGTGGCATATGTTTGCTGTGTGTCCACATTTGGGTCAGCAGCTACAGTTGCAGCTGAAATATCAGTCATTGAAAGTTGATTATTCTCTCCTAGGAGTTAAGGGGGAATAGCCATATAAATATTTGCAAATGATTTGCTGTTCGTTACTGCAAATTAGTGAAAGCTGTGGTGTGTGAAACAGCAACCAGAGCAGAGAAAATCACAGGGCTGCAGGTCCTGAGAGCTGCCTTCTGCTGAGGCCAGGGTGGCCCAACATGGGCCAAGCACGTGCTCCTTTCATTTCCATGCTAAACACGTGCAAATGCATAGGGTAGACTCAAAAGCAGCAGCCCAGTCAGACTGTCTCGTTGCCCTAAGCTTCTATTTTATCTAGAAATTGTCATGGTTTTTATCCTTAACACCAAGAAATAACAAGATGCCATGCGAAAAGAGCTCCAAAATTACGGCTTGCATGGGACCAGGGCCGTTTCCAGGTTGTGAACCACCACGGTCTCACCACAGACACAGAGACACATTCACACACACACACACAGAATCGCTCGGTTGGAAAAGACCTCTGAGATCATCACGTCCAACCACTCCTGTCTACCCCCTAAACCATATCCTTAAGTACCTCATCTACCCACTCTTTAAATACATCCAGGGATGGTGACTCCACCACCTCCCTGGGCAGCCTGTGCCAGCTTCTGACGACCCTCTCAGTAAAGAACTTCCTCCTTATCTCTAACCTGAACCTCCCTTGGCACAGCTTGGTGCCGTTTCCCCTTGTTCTATCCCCCATCACCTGGGAGAAGAGACCAGCACCCACCTCTCCACAACCTCCCTTGAGGCAGTTGGAGGTGGTGCTGAGGTCTCCCCTCAGCCTTCTCTTCTCCAGGCTAAACAAGCCCAGTTCCCTCAGCCGCTCCTCATCAGGCTTGTTCTCCAGAGCCCTCCCCATCCTTGTGGCTCTGCTCTGAACACGCTCCACAATCTCAACATCCTTCTTCTAGTGAGGGGCCCAGAACTGAACACAGCACTCGAGGTGCGGCCTCACCAGTGCCGAGTACAGGGGGATGATCACCTCCCTGGCCCTGCTGGTCACACTGTTTTTAATACAGGCCAAGATGCCGTTGGCTTTTCTGGCCACGTGGGCACAGTGCTGGCTCATGTTAAGCCGACTGTCAACCATATCTACATATGGTGTAGCACAACCTGTACATACACAAAGAAAATGTTGCTTCCTCTTTGTAGCGAGTATAATTGGTTACAAGAGAAACACACATTAGCAATCCTAAAAATATGTCTGCGTGACACTTAAAAGGCAAATCAAGTCTTAAGACAGCAGTTCAGCTCCTACCAACTCAAAAACAAGCAAGACATTTGCATTTAAAATACAATTCCTTTATTTAAAGACACACTAAGCGGACGTGTAACATCTTTCTCATCTTCCATCAAAGCCTGTAACGTTTCCCTTTAGAGATGTGACACTTTCTCCGAGTGTGACAAGGGCTTCAAAGCTCCCTGCTTCGAGGTGGCTGGATCCCCGATGTTGTATTCTTACTTTGTGCCATTTCTGCTGTTCGCAGCCAGCTGTAAAACGCTGTGCTCAATTAGCCGCTTTTGTCACACTTTGATTTTCCTTCAGGCAGATCATAAGCTGACACTCGCCTGCTCCTTAAACTCGGGTACTTACAGGGGAAAATGAGACAGAGAGGTGTGTACCTGCAATGTGTGCTCTTCATGTTTCATCTCAGAACTTGGGATCTCAAGGATAAGGCAGCAATTTATAAATCATTTAGTACTTTACTGCATTTTTCTGTATCTGTGGGCCCTAGAATAGGATTTAAAAATGGCATTTTGTCCAGTGATAAAGTTTATTTCTTGAAAGGGTCTTTTATTTCCTGGTAGAAGTTTGTGGTGTTTCTGAGAGGACCATTCCTAAATGATTATAAGTAAGATTAGTGTGATAAATCAGACAAGATTGGAACTTAATATCATGAACTAGGAGGAGCTGCCTTCTTGTAGATGCATTTAGTATGAAATTAATATGAATTCAGTATGAAGCTACCCCCACATCTGTCTCCCCACAGCTTTCCACAGACACTGCACGTTATGAGGCTCTCAGCCAGCCAAAGCTCTTCACTCCCAGGGTAAGAAGGGTCCTGCTATAACTATTCTGGGACAATTTCTCAAATACCTTTCTTACCTACTTACCCCCACTTTGCTTATTCCAAGCACCAGACAATAAACCCTAACACAGGAGGCCAAAAAACAGACACACACACGCGCTCTACCACCCACTTATCCCATTTATTTCCCTCACGCCTGAGCTGGGGCTGATTAGCAAACGATGCGAGAGCAGCAGCGAGCGATGCCATTCCCTCATCCCACCACGGCAAACCCAGCACTCCAGGCAAACACTGCCCCGGTGCAATCAATCCAGCTTTTTCACAGAGCTCTCAACAGCTGTAGTATCAGAGAATCCCCAAAACCAATCCCAGCGTAATTCTGCAGCTGAAAGTGGTGCTGGCTTCAACTGTTCTTTATCTGCCCAATTGAAAAGCTATCGATGTAAAGCAGCAATTCACAAACATGCTCCATAGGTCAGGCTTCTTCCTCGGGATTTCTGCTCTGGAAAGGTAAAAGACTGGGACACCCACCACCAATATCTGAAGAAAATAAATTAAAGTGCAGGATCACACAGCATCTGTCACAAAATGAGAGCGCTCCATTATCCAAGCAGCACTTAGGGGTTCTGGGGAAGGTTTTTTTTGGGCTTGATCTCCTCATTGATCTTGGACCAAGACAACCCAAGGCTCACGCTCCTTTCCACAAAGGAGAATGTGAGGAGCGGGCACAGAGTCTGTCTATCCTCAGAGTGAGAGTTTACACCACTTTTGCTCTACCACCGCGTCTCCTCTGCCCCAAATCCTCCCATCGTGCTCAGCCCCCTTCTCCCCACCTACACCAGCAGATGCACTCCCTGCTTCTTGGGCTCCTCATCTTCCTCCATCTCTCTTTGTTCAGAAGTTCCTGCTTGGGTCTCTGACGTTGGAGAAATGTTGTTTGGGAAGGTGTTATTGTGACAAGCTTTTAGTTTTTGAGACTTTTCTCAAAGGTAACAAAAGCCACATCCATCCCACAACGGTAACGTGCTGGCAGATCCAACAGTTCTGCTCCAAAACAGGGGGAGAGGGCGAGCAAGCACGAAGTCACCTTATTTTTAGCTTGTTCCCCAGCAGTGCTTTTCCCTCTATTGTCATATTCAGCAATAACACAACCGCTTTTATTTTCTTTTTTAAACTGTAACTCAGCTTGAATTAAATACCAAAATCAGGAAGAGTCCAGCTTTATTAGAGCTTATTCAGGAAAGCAATAAGCAGCTAGAAATAAGGTGTTATTTTCCGCATTGATGCTAACGGTTTTATCTGCGTGCCTCCCCCATACGTTATTTTTCAAAGTTTCTCATTATATGCAGGGTATTATCTCGCATACATAAATCACATCTTCCTTCCTATGCGATTACTTCCTCCCGTCCCCCTGACAATCTGTTCCATTAACTTACGCCACTGCTGCATGATGGCTGGGATAAGTGCTCTGATCGACCCACACAATACCTGCTGAAGCCGTATTGACAGCAAGACAGATTCTGTTCTGGCCCTTCGATAGCACAGAGAATGCTATTCATCCGTACTGCCAGTTATTATTTCACCACCTTCATGTTTAGAGTTTCCTATTGAGTTTACAGGCTTGGCATTTAAAAAGAAAAAACCCATAAAAATTCACAAGCACACAAAGGATCTTAACCATAAATGCACGTTTTACCAAACCCACCATTTTCCAAGCACCGTCACGGAGCAGTACCGTCACTGGAAGCTAATGCGGCCTCAATTAAACATAACCAAATACATTTCCTGTTTAAAACAGAAAGCTCAACTCTCCTCAATTCCACATAGACAGGAAATGAGAAGCGCTCGGTGCTTTGAGCTGTGTGCTAAGAATTAGGAGCCTTAATGCAATTTCATGATTAATTCCCTGTGATCTTCAGACAGATGTTCAGGGCTGACTCTCCCCCTGTATTTGCAGGTTATGATGTTGAGCAAGAACTGCTGGGTTTCTTTGCTTTTTGGGGGCTGTGAGGAGTTATTTGAGCCAGATGAGGAATTACAGCCTGAAAGCATCCCCTAGAATTAGACACAGCATCCAGCTTTCACCCAGCACCAGATGCAGGTTTGTTCTGCTTGAGCAGATGACAGCTGTGAGCAGTTATGGGATGTAATGGGATGACTGGTGGCTGTGAATGTGCCCAGAGCAGCTCTGACCCCAAACCCACGAGCTCTGCTGATGGCAGAGGCAAAGCTCATTCATACTTCCCTGCAAAATACCACCGCAGCACATCCTTGAGGGCGACATCGTTTTGAATGAGACACGAGAAGAGGTCGTGCGTTCATTTTTAAAGACAGAAGAACATCCCTCAGCCCATCCAAGGCCCATCTCCACGCGTCCCGAGGAGCACGGAGATGCAGAGGAAGAACATTTCAGGATTGCACAAGAGTTAAGGGTGAATAGGGGAGGAAACAGAGGCAAGGAAAGGGAGGGATGTGGGAGATTTGGGGAGGAACAAGCATGGGATGGAGGGATAAAAGCATCAGCCACATAAGCAGGCCGTAAGATCAGGTACGCAGAGTCCCTCTCATTCATTTCGCTCCCCTCAGAAGGCAGTAATAGTATTTACTCCACAACCTGGACAAATAAAGCACCCCTTTACCCCTGTAAAAGTCACACAACCATCAGCCAACAGCTCAGGAAAACTTTTGGGCCCAGCAGAAACAAACCAGCGCCAAACCACGTGGCTCGGTTTATCAGATGAATCGTTTGGCAAACCCTGACTCTGCTGAAACTCTGCCATTATCATTCTGCTCCCTGTTCAACTCAAAGAGTTTTATTGATGCAGCTGGAGTAAACGATCTGCGAGTGGGTTCAACGTACCACACAAGATGCCACTGCCAGTACATACAAGGGATGAGTACAGAGGTAAGAGAATCGTCTGCTATGTAGGAGCTTAATTAATGGGAAATTATTTCCCAGCCAGTTTTCACTACCAGAAGTGCTCCGGTAGGAGAGGTTTTATAAATAAAAGATATATAATTGCAGGCTTGGAAGACAGAATTTTTCAAAGAGCAGAAAGCAAACTATTACCAGCAGCAATTCGATATTTCAGTGGAGGTACATCCCTCGTGCAGCTCCCAGTTTCTCCCTCAGAAGCTGGCATAAAATCACATTTCTTCCCTCTAGCCTATAGGAGTAGGAATTAAAGCCTTTATTCTCTTTGAAAATGTAGGGGCCACCTTTACTGAACGCTGCATCTATTCACAAGTGGGATAAATAGCTGGCCCTGCAAATTTCCCCTGGAATTAGATAGAAATTATTAAACAGAACAGCTTCTTTTCCCCAAAGTTGTACAGATTCTGCAACGACAAGGTTGCTTCTATTTCGCTGATAAAGCACAAGAAATAAAGAGCATCCGTGGTGTTCTCCTGAAGCCATCTATCTCCAGTGAGGATTGAATACACGAGGATTAAAGACAGAGGGAGAAATTAAATGCATGTTAACAAAACAGCTCAATTTAGTTATTGTGTTTTCTCTTTATTCAGTCATACAGAGGAAACACTACTGCCATCCTATCCATTTTCTACGTTAGCTCGCCCTTTAAAACCATCGAGGCAGTAGGTGGATAAGAATTCAGAACACTTGGGGTAAAAAAGACAAGGAAATCTCTTCAGAATAACCTGAATACACCACACAGCCAAACCAAGTTCTCCAAAGGAAATTCTTACATCTTGCTGAGACTCCTAAAACTCAGTTGAAAAATAAATGGAAACAAGCAGTCATGTATGAACAGGCACTGCAGAGCAATCTGACTCAAATACAACATTACTTTTGCATGGCGGGCTTAATTATTGATCTACCTTATGAATATTTCGGTGGAGCTGAGGGGATTTGGCCTGTGGCCAGACATCCACTTTTAGCTCTCACTCTCAGCAGAAAAAGCCTTTAACTCCTTGCAATAAACCCTGTTTTCAGAAAGCATTGTTTTATTTCAGGATAGATCTGCAATTTAGAAAACCGAGCCTTAGAAATTATTTCAAAGCTTTTCTTCCACCTAGATGCATGACCTGGAAAAGACGCTTTTTAAGAAACTTTATATGAATTTTAAGTATAAAGATCTCCCAATACAAAGCCAACTATTAAATAATACTGTTTAGCAACATTTTTTAGACTTGTGACACAGCAATATCCAGTGTTTCCAGTATTACTTATTCGTACTGCTGCAAGCTAGAGGAAGAGATGCACCCAGTGTACTCGGCCACCATGGACCCCCCAGAAGCTCTGACCCCTCGCTGGCACCTCTCAGATGGGATGTTACCAGCATAACCTTAGTCACATAAACAATAAAGCCATGCAAAATGCCTCCCATCCCAGCCATCAGATGATGAACCACAGGGTGACAGGCTCCTCACATCTGGGTGAGAAGCAGCACCCAGTGCATCCCAGGCTCAGCAGCTCTGTCACTGCTGGAGGCAGTGGGAACACCCCCAGCACCTTGAAGAATGGGATGGAAAATGGGATCTCCTCTTACTTGAAGGCAACTGACTCGCTCCTCCTCCTCCTCTTCCAGGACTCCTCAGCGCTGTGCAGCTCAGGAATGGGATGTGGAGGCGGAAAGGCCCCAGGACACAGCCTCCTCCTGCTCCTCGCCATCCTCATCGCGTCTCAGCCTCGATGGGGTCACTGCCCGGTGACACCCGGCAGCACTGAGCACCATGTGTGGGTGCTGCGGTACCATCAGGACCCTGTGCATCCTTGGGGTGCATCCTTCCTCTCACGGCGCAGCGCAACGCCATCGGGATTAGCAGCATCCTCCCAGCCCGCCGGCGCTCCGCACGCCACGCGGCAGCTTGCGGATTTGGGCCTCGATTACTTAACTGCTTATGTAACGGCACGACTGCTGGTATTTGGAGAGCACTCTTACCCTCCTGCAGTTAAATTTAATCTCTGGAAAGACGAAGCTACATTAAGGACCGTGGGAAACAGGGGTTTGTTGAGTGCTCTGTACAGCACCAGCTCAAGATGTGCATCATTCCCCTTTCCTGGGTCTTTCACCCCTAAGAAAACTTTTTCACACTTTGGTTTCTTTCACAAAATTGCTTCTTCCATCTTCTTCTTCTAAGAGGTTCTCCTCCCCCTCTACTCTGCCCTGGTGAGACCACATCTGCAATATTGCATCCAGTTCTGGGCCCTCAGTTCAAGAAGGACAGGAACTGCTGGAGAGAGTCCAGCGTAGGGCTACAAAGATGATGGAGGGAGTGGAGCATCTCCCTTCTGAGGAGCGGCTGAGGGAGCTGGGGCTCTTTAGTTTGCAGAAGAGGAGACTGAGGGGAGACCTCATTCATGTTTATAAATATTTCAAGGGTGAGTGTCACGAGGATGGAGCCAGGCTCTTCTCGGTGACAAACGATGACAGGACAAGGGGTAACGGACACAAACTGGAACACAGGAGGTTCCACTTCAATTGGAGAAGAAACTTCTTCTCAGTGAGGGTGACAGAGCCCTGGCCCAGGCTGCCCAGAGAGGTTGTGGAGTCTCCTTCTCTGCAGACATTCAAAACCCGCCTGGACGCCTTCCTGTGTAACCTCATCTGGGTGTTCCTGCTCCGGCAGGGGGATTGGACTGGAGGAGCTTTTGAGGTCCCTTCCAATCCCTCACGTTCTGTGATTCTGTGATTCTCCCAGAACTAAGTTTCAAGCAGACCTGCAATTGTGAGTTCAGCAGAGCTCTCCACTTCATCATAGGTATGAAACCATCAGAGCGAGGAATTGAACACAGGCTACTCCAGCAGTCCTAGGGGAGGCAGAACATCGTCCCCAGCACCGTCCCTCAGGCTTTCAGGCAGCTTGCACACTATATTACATGTAACAGATAACTACTGGTTTAATTTAATGTGCTCTGACTAATTTAATAGACCTTTTCAGGCCCATTCGAAGCTACCTTCATAATTTACTCATTTTACTTCAGCAAAACACAGTCAAGCTTCATTAAATTAACTTTAAAATGCTGTCACTTGCATTTCAGATAGAGGTTCTTAGGAAAACAGAAATCTTGCAAGGATATTTGCTACATAATATTGCAAGCCACAGTTGGCACACAGGGTCCTTGTCTAAGCAGCTTTTGAGAGCTGCCACCTTCCAGAGACACCTTCCAAATCCTTGTACTAAAAAAGCACTCAAAGAGCTCCGAAAAGTGAGCAAGACTCAAAATTCTCCAAAATGTCTCTGGTTTTACCAGGCTCCAGCATTTCAGCTGGAGGATAAGGGACTTCCATCAATAGGATAAGAGAATTTGATAATTTCTTTTGTATATAAACCCATGCAAACTAAGAGATCTGAAAGAAAAATATTCTTTGTAGAAGGGAAAGGTACAGTAATTCTGTAAGACTGAGACTGCTCTAACTGAAGGTCTTATGGCTTTATGAGAGAACAACGTATTCATTGTCTATTGGGAAAAATGCAGTACAAGACACCTACTTCAAAATTGTTTTTAAACTACTGGTTTTTGTTATTTAAAAAACACAATTATTTTAACAAAAATAAGTCTCACAGATAGAAAATAACGTAGTAAACCCTATCTTCAGGCAGCTCCTTAGAGCAGCAATGGAAGAGGAGTCAGACAAGGCCACCTCATGGGCAGGGAGCCATGGGAATAAGTGATGTGTGGAGCAGTATCTCTGCTTATCAACACTCTTTATAATATTCCAATAAAAAGCAAAAACGCTAGGCTGGTATTTCAGAACATGCAATGAGGCAGTTTTGGTGAAGTAGAAGTCCCAAGACGCTGACTTTCAGCTCCGCCTACAGAAGAGAAGCGCAACGTAAAGCGGCTCCGGTTCAAGACGTAACTACATCTTAATTCTGCCATGGCAGCGTTGTGTTAATCTCCGCTTTGTTAAACATATCACTTTCAGATTTATGGGGCAACTGGATGGCTCAGGAGATTAGTAATGGGATACTGAGCACTGGCAGTTGTGGATTCAAATCCACCTCAGGTCAGGAGAGGTCAACATGAAATGAGAGGGCATCGCTGCTCCGTACAGCAGCTTTCTTTTCAGCGTGCTCCGCAAAAGCAAGGATTGAAGGGATCAGAGAACAAACTACACCATCGGTCACGGAGCGTCCCATCAGGCTGGAAATATATTGGCCAAAAGAAACAAATGAGATGCTTGCACCCCACTGCATTGTACGGTATTTGTTCCGCAGAGAAAGCATGTCACGGGCGTACACTGTCACATTTGCAGCTGGGCTATGTACTCATTCAGCCTCCCGGGGATTAATCCAGATTTATTTATTGTGCGACTGAATCCTGATGGAGAAGTTCCTGGAGGGTCTCGAAAGCGTCCTGGCAATCACAACAGCAGCGAGTCCAGGCACATCTCTGCTCCCCAAACTGACTCCCCTCACACTGACCTGTGCAGAGCCAAAATGCCGTCTGCATGGTGGCACACCATGGTGACAACATGGTCCTCCACCAAACAGGGCTGAATTGCTCTCATACCAATAGCAAACCATAGGACCAAGAGCAACACTGGTACACAGAGATTACCTTCCTCTGCCCTCAAGAACTGGAAGATCTCAAGTGTTCAAAAGCCCAGAGAAGTCGTGATAAAGGAAGATACCAACATCTGTCATTTAATGGAGTAACTGTACTCGCAGAGATCTGGAAATAGCTCTCACCCTTGATACATTGGTTGAGTGTGTTCCTGATTCACTGGGAGACCAGTTACAGCAATTCAGACTTGTTTCCTCATTTACAAACCAAGATGCTAAATGCCAGCAGTGCTGGGAGCTTGAGTGTTT
>NW_010192858.1:9529-13353 GCF_000695765.1 Mesitornis unicolor | reverse complement strand
CAGGAATTTAAAAGCGTACAATACAACAAGAACATCATCACTAGCCTGTCCCAGCCTCTTCTCATGCAATGCCATTAAAAACTCATGCATTGAAAACACAGAATTCAGGAAGGAGAACAACAGCACTGCTACTTCTCTACTTCCCTCTACCTTTCCCATTGAAAAGTGATACTCAAAAGAAGAACTGAAAGGGCAGCACACAGGGCAGTGCTGTATCTAGTTTTATCTACAAAGATATTTGACGCACAGCAGCCCTGGCATTACCTTTTATTTTGTAGCTTGACTGCTCGTAGCCTAGACTCATGTTGTATATCGGAAATATTCAGCTCTAGGTCTCGGCGATGATAGTAACAGCTCCAATATGAGTATGGAAGAGCCTTCACAGAAGCTCAGATGTCGAGGCAGGCAGAGCAATTACCCTGTCACCAAGTAATGCAGACAAGTTGCTCCTGGCAACAAACCTCTTCAAACATGGACGGAGAACAGCGCTCGGAGAAGAGACCCCACACGCGACGGCGGCCATTTTGATGAGCCCTCACGCTCCCGCCATTTCTCTCCACTCTGGTACTGCGGCCTCTCCAGCACCTGGGGCAGACCCATCACTGCAAGGTCCGTGCTTCACACGTGAAACGCACATCTAAAAACTTATTTAACAAGAATATAGAGCGAGATTAGATCTTTTGGGAAGGAACACGTAAGAACTGCAGCGTTTCATGCAGCCTTTGATTCCCGCTACAAAATCACTGATCTCCTTTCGCTCTGGTAACACTTTTGATTTCTTTTACCATTTCTTGTGATTCTTATCTGAATTTGCACAGTTAGCTTCTCTCTCTGCCATTACATCCAATTTAAGAGAGGATGTGGCTCCCCTTGGGAGCCCAGGCCTGGTCACCTGGGGCTTCAAGAGCACCAGTTCCTGCCAACCATACCCTCAGCATGAAGAGGAACCTGCTCGCTCCTGTCCATAACCTCACAACCAACAAGCTTCTGCTTCTTGGCTTGGTGCACTGGTTTCCTTATATATCTCATTATCTGGAGAAAAAAAAAGCAGAACTCAAAGTTTTACTTGATACGTCCAAATCTCACGATTTTACCACTAGCTATCCAGTCTTCCTCAACATAAAGCATTTAGAGCCAGGTAATCATACAGAAATCATAGTTTTTAGTAATACTAAAAAAAAAAAAAAAAGGACTCTGTGTCTGATGTAGGAAAGCTTAAATAGGAAACTGTTAAACAGAGACCTCAATGGTATTTGTAAAACTCATACATTTGTGGGAGCAGGGTCATGATACCGCCGTGCTTGGTTTGGCAATACTCAGCAACCCTAATCCAGTACAGGCATTCTTATTATAACTCTAATTAATAAAAAATCACGTTAGGTAATTAGACAAGCAGAGACAAAACAAAACAAACAAACATCCTCACCAAATCATTGCAACCCCTGACAATCCAGAATTACTGCCTCCTCTGTTATTGTACCAGTTATCAGGAAGAAAACAGAGTATTTAAGAATCTGGGTTTTGCATTTCTGATAAGTAAATCCATCACTGATAAGTCAATTATCAAGAAATTCAGAAATGTTTAAATCTCTTTCAAAATTCAAGCAGAACCGGTTCCAAATGGTTTTGCATTTGGTAGCGAGGACATCTATGCCAACCTGTCCCATACTGAGAAATCTGTGGTGACAAGTTGTGCTTCCCTGGACAGCTGGCAAAGGGGTTGATTGTGTTACTACACAGAACACAGCTCAAACAGTTACACAAATAACATGAATAAAAGTGGTATTATCGAGCTGGTTAAAGCACACACACCCAGGCGCACACAACAAAATACCTTTCTGTGAACTTCTGAAGCAAAAAGAGCTGAGGTTTTCTTTTTAAAATGCACTGCTTGGGCCTTCTTTGGCAATTTTGGGTTTTTTTATGTGCAAAAATAGTTTTTCTGGCTCATAACCCCTTCCTGAGCCCTCCCTGCAGCTAGAAATGCCCTACAGCTTACATACACAGCACATCTCTTCTCACAGCACAGCAATGAGATCAGCAGTCCAGCCCCACTTTCTGCTAAATTATCCAGAAACAGGCAATGCTGGCCGGAATTATCTGACAGTAATTCTATTACCAGATTTAGTAATGCTGATATATTCCTGCAGCATTTCCCAAATCTTCAAAGCAGGGTACAATCTGGCCTGCCACACTCTGTTCCCACAAAAAAAAGGGATCACATTAAACACTGATGCATGTGAGCAAAAGCCCTTGTGCTGTGTCTTGACCTGCTGTGGCGAGGAAGATGAAGAAAGGACCACGACCTATAAAATGACAGGCACATAAACACGGTACTCGCCTCATATTTAAATTATTATTCGTATTTCTATTTCTCTCTAGCAGAAACAAACTAAACCTGCAAGACACAGGACTGTCGACTAGCAGAAAATATGGATGAAAAGGGTGCAAACAAACATTAGGATCTTTTATTTGAATCGGCATCTAAGTAGTTACAAGCCATTCTGCTGATGGACTTCAACCTCCAGCCACCCTGCTTACCTTAAAGCTCATAATTTGGCACTATTTCCAAAAAAGCCCCGAACTCCTTAGTCCTGAAGCTACAGAGGTCTCTTGCCTTTCTCATCCTTGATGTTAATCCAGTTTACAATCCCTAGATCTCAAAGTCTCCGAAACCCATGCCACTCCAAAAGACGGGTTTAAATAATAAAGATAATAAAAATAATAAAGATAATAAAAATAACAAAAATAACAAAAATGGAAAGCCAGCAGTTCTTGTTACACAAACCAGCCCAGTCTTGGAGATAAGCAGTAAATGAACACAGACCCCTCTCCACCTGGCCCTTCTCCCCCGTACCTGCTCAAGAGGAGAGGTAAATTTGGGCAGCAAAGAGGAGCTGCCCGCTTTCCCTTTGCAGCAGCTTAACTGGACAGGCTGAGCACTGCCTACTGCGTGTGTCCAAGGCAACACAGCATCTTTATTAGCAATGCTCCACGTAGATGACCATGAAAGTAAAATCAACCCCAGAGCGGGATCAGAGCCGTACCAGCAGGACAGTGCTGCTGTCACTGCCCCTACATGGCTCCCAGAAGGAGATGCTGCTGAGAGTTGGAGGTTCAGCCACTGTCTGCTGCAGAAAGCTTTCAGGGTTCTTGCTTTTTAAAGAGAAGGACCAAAATTACTGCCTCAAAATGAAACTGAAGTGTGTCCCAAAAATCAGAAAACTCTGAAATTTAAATCACCAAATTCAATAACAGATAAGAGAAAAGGAAAGATTATTTCCATTGCATAAACAGGGGAGCAAGGAGCTGATGAGCCCAAGGTCACTCACAATTCAGGTTCAGGTTTGTTCAGTTCCAGTACCAAGTCTGAATCCAAAACGGGCCAAATGCAGCTCCACTGAGGTTAACAGGTTGAGAGCTGCATCAAGCCAGAAGAGCAATGTTCAAGTTATACATTCATACAGTGTTGCCTTTGCTGAAATAGCACATGGATGTATCATAAAACGTAACAAGGAGAGAGTTCACTTCATTTTATTAAAACATTAAGTCTCATATTAAGTGCTATACTATTAAACATAATTTAAAAGAGGGCAATAGTCCAGTCTGCTTCTACAAAGCAAGCACATCCCTCAGCCCCTCCAGGCTGCACTGGCTGGATTTACAAATATCCATAGCTACCTCAGACAAGCAGCCCTTCAAACATCTCGATTAGAGCATGGAGACAGCAGTGACTCATCTCAGCATCATTTTCCCCAAAGGGGAGCAGCTCTGCAGTGAGGTGGGTGTTTCCCCAGCCAGATCCTGACAACCAGGGCCTTCCA